>NC_025998.2:1119907-1162110 GCF_000442705.2 Elaeis guineensis | reverse complement strand
TTCAAGAGAGATGATAAAAATTGATCTCAAGTCAATTCCTTGGAAATGGAGAAACACTTAGGTATAAGGATCAAGAATTCCTAGATTTCTCCTAATTTCATAGAATCTATCCTCGCTAAGGGCCTTTGTAAAGATATCAGCTAATTGATTTTCAGTGCAAACATATTCAAGAATTATATTTTTGTTTTGAACATGTTCTCTTATAAAATGATGTCTTATTTCAATATGTTTGGACCTTGAGTGTTGAATTGGATTTTTAGATAGATTTATGGCACTTGTGTTGTCACATCTTATTGGTGTTTCATTAAGTTTGATTCCAAAGTCTTCGAGTTATTGCTTAATCCACAAGATTTGAGCACAACAACTTCCGACTGCAATGTATTCGGCCTCAGCCGTAGACAGTGCTACCGAATTTTGTTTCTTGCTAAACCAGGAGATTAGGTTAACTCCAAAAAATTGGCAAGTTCCACTTGTGCTTTTTCTATCTAATCTACATCCAGCAAAATCAGCATCTGAATATCCTAATAAATCAATTAGTGAGTCCTTAGAGTACCATAACCCTAGAGTTTGAGTACCATTCAAGTATCTAAGGATTCTTTTAACAGCATTCAAATGAGATTCTTTAGGATTAGATTGATATCTAGTACACAAACAAACACTAAACATGATATCAGGCCTACTTGCAGTTAAATATAATAGAGAGCCAATCATACCTCTATAGTATTTTAAGTCTATACATTTACCTTCATCATCCTTGTCAAGCTTACATGAGGGGCTCATGGGTGTGCCAATTGGTTTGGAGTTCTCCATTCCAAATCTTTTGAGTAGTTCCTTGGTGTACTTACTTTGGGTGATGGAGATTCTCTCTTTTGTTTGTTTGATTTGGAGTTCGAGGAAGAAGGTAAGTTCTCCCATCATGCTCATCTCGAACTCCCCCTGCATGAGCTTAGCAAAGTCTTGACAAAGAGATTCATTAGTAGACCCAAAAATTATGTCATCAACATAAATTTGTATTACTAACATATCATTTTGATTTTTTTTAATAAAGAGGGTTGTATCTACATTACCTCTTGAAAAACATTATTTAGTAAAAATTTGCTTAGCCTATCATACCAAGCTCTAGGTGCTTGTTTTAATCCATATAAAGCTTTATTTAATTTAAAAATATGATTAGGAAAAGCATATTTTCAAATCCCGGAGGTTGTTCTACATAGACTTCTTCAGCAATATATCCATTTAAAAAAGTACTTTTGATATCCATTTGAAATAATTTGAATTTCATAAAGCAAGCATATGCAAGTAGAAGTCTAATGGCTTCTAATCTAGCAACAGGTGCAAAGGTCTCATCAAAATCAATTCCTTCTTCTTGATTATATCCTTTAGCAACCAATCTTGCTTTATTTCTAATTACATTACCATGTTCATCTAATTTGTTCCTAAAGACCCATTTTGTGCCAATTATTGAATAATTTTTAGGTCTTGATACTAAAGTCCAAACATTATTTCTTTCAAATTGATTAAGTTCCTCTTGCATTGCATTAATCCAATTATGATCATTTTCAGCTTCTTCAATAATTTTTGGTTCAAGATGAGATACAAAAGCACATTGATTAAATACATCTCTAAGTAAAGAAGAGTTTTTACCCCATGCATAGGATCACCAATAATCAACTCCTTAGGGTGATTGTGAACATACCTCCATTCCTTGGGTAGGTCATTTGTACCTTGAGATTGTTCTTGAATTTTTTCACTTCTCTCATCTTGTTTGTCTTCTTATTCCTCGTCCTCTTGAGTTGTTGAATCTTTCAGAGTGATCTCCTTCATTCCTTCTATTAGAGGATCTGCATCATCAACACCCTCATTCTTTCTTGAAAGAAGATCGTTAGATTCATCAAAAATAATATGTATGGACTCCTCTACTACTAAAGTTCTTTTGTTAAAAACTCTAAAAGCTTTACTAGTGGAGGAGTAACCAAGAAAGATCGCTTCATCTGATTTTGCATCAAATTTACCAAGTCTTTCTTTGCCATTATTTAGTACAAAACATCGGCAACCAAAAATATGAAAATATGCAATATTCGGTTTTCTTTCTTTCCAAAGTTCATAGGGAATTTTCTTTAAAATTTGTCTAATCAAAGCACGATTTAAAATGTAACATGCTGTGTTAATTGCTTCCGCCCAAAAATACTTGGAAGGTTGCTTTCACAAAGCATGGTACGGGCCATTTCTTCTAAGGTTCTATTTTTTCTTTCAACTACCCCATTTTGTTGGGGTGTCCTAGGAGCAGAGAAGTTATGGCCAATTCCATTGTCATCACAAAAATTTTCAAAGTCTTGATTTTCAAATTCAGTTCCATGATCGCTTCGAATATTTTGAATTGAAAATCCTTTTTCATTAGTGACTTTTCGATAAAATTTAGTGTAAATATGAAAAGTTTCATCTTTGTGTGCTAAAAAGAAAACCCAAGTAAAACGAGAGTAATCATCTATAATTACAAAACCATATCGTTTTCCTCCTAGACTAGTGGTTCTAGTTGGTCCAAATAATCCATATGCAAAAGCTCTAAAGGTCTAGAAGTTGAAACAATATTTTTGGATTTAAATGAAACTCTTGTTTGTTTACCTAGTTGGCATGCATCACAAATTCTATCTTTTTCAAAATTCAGTTTAGGCAAGCCAAGAACTAATTCTTTCTTAATTAATTTTGAAAGAGAATGCATGCTAATGTGTGCAAGTCTACGATGCCAAAGCCAACTAGTCTCATTAACTTTAGCATTCAAGGATACTAGGCATTGCATGTTTATTTTGGCTAAATCATTTAAATCTACCATATAAACATTGCCATGTCTATGTCCAATAAATTTAATGCCATCATTAACAGGACTAGTTACAATGCAAACAGATGATTCAAAAATAACTTTATACCCTTTATCACAAAATTGACTAATGCTTAGTAAATTATGCTTTAAACCATTAACTAGCAAAATATTTTCAATGTATTTGAAGGGAGTGATACCAATGTTACCTATATCGATGATCTTTTCTTTGCCATTATCTCCAAAGGTGACCATCCCTCCATCCTTAGCATCAAGCGTGATGAATTGCGATTCATCACCAGTCATGTGTCTCGAGCATCCACTGTCAAGATATCATTTCCTGTTTCCTCCTTGGGATGCTAGACACACCTGCAAGCAAAAGTCAAATTTTTGTTTTAGGTACCCAAGCTTTCTTGGGTCCTTTTTGGTTAGTCATAATGGTTCCTTTTGGAACCCATATTTTCTTTATGGTTGAGTTTGCAGATTTGTTAAAGAAGCAAGTGTATGACTTATGTCCTACTCTACCATATTTAAAACAAGTAATATTGTTAGACTTGTTACTTAAAGAGTTTACATAAATATTTTTTAGATATTTTTGTTTCTTCAAGGGGTTATAGCCAAGTCCAGCCTTATCATATACGGCTTTTTGATTATCAAGAATCATATTGAGTTTATTTGAACTCAAGGTGAACTTTTCTACTATTGATTTCAGCTTGGCAATTTTATTCTTTAAGCTTTGATTTTCTTGAAGTAAGGTGGATTTATCAATTGAAAAGTTTTCAGCTTGTTTCAATAAAGATTGATTTTTCAATTTTAGTTCTTTGTTCTTCATCCCTAGTTTCTTTAATTCATCAACTAAATCATAGAATGCTTCATGTAATTTTCAAATGTAAAGTCACTAGGGGTTTCGAAAATTACCTCATTTTCGTGTGCCATAAGGCACAGGTTGGCTTGTTTGGTTGAGGTTTCCTCATCGGAGCTTGAGTCATCACTCGCACTCCATGTGGCCATCATGGCCTTCTTCTTGAACTTCTTGGACCTTTCTTCAGTTGTGGGCATTCGGATTTGAAGTGTCCCGGCTTCTTGCACTCGTAGCAGATAAGGGGTTGGTCTTTCTCTTTTTCTTTGCTTTGTTCCCCTTTTGTGAATGGCCTCTTCCTCATCCTCTGTTTTCTTTTTCTCAAAAATTTCTTAAATCTTCGGGTGATGAGAGCCATCTCTTCATCCTGTTCTTCATCTTCAGTTCATCAGTTTCTTCATCAGGAGGAGCTGTGGATTTGAGGGCAATGATTCTTTTCTTTTTGACTTCTTCCTCTTGATGTTGCTTCATGCTTAGCTCATGAGTCATCAAAGATCCAAGAAGCTCTTCTAGAGGTAGAGTGTTCAAGTCCTTGGCTTCTTGGATAGCAGTCACTTTGGCTTCCCAAGTTCTTGGCAAGGACCTGAGAATCTTTCTTACAAGCTCACTGTTAGTATAGGACTTACCAAGACTCTTTAAACCATTAATGATATCAGTAAAACGAGTAAACATTACAGTTATGGACTCATCATGCTCCATTTTAAACAATTCATATTTATGCACAAGCATGTTTATTTTAGACTCTTTTACTTGATTGGTTTCCTCATGGGTTACTTCTAACCTATCCCATATTTCTTTAGCAGATGAACAAGTAGAAATGCGATTAAATTCGTTTGCATCAAGAGCACAATAAAGTACATTCATTGCTTTTGCATTTAATTGGGCCATCTTCTTATCAACCTCATCCCATTCTTTCTCGGGTTTGGTTGATTCCTCACCATCTATAATTTTAGTGGGTGTGTGAGGACCGTTCACTATGATACTCCACAAATCATAGTCGAGTGCTTGAATGAATATTTTCATCCGAGCTTTCCAATAGGTGTAATTAGACCCATTGAAAAGTGGAGGTCGGTTGGTGGATTGCCCCTCGGCAAGAGAAGTACCGACGTGGGTTGCCATAGATCTTTGGCTCTTTGATTGTTTAGATCAAAGACGGGCTAGAGCACTGGGCTCTGATACCACTTGTTGCCCAGCTATGCAACCCAAGAGGGGGGTGAATTGGGTTTCTAAAAATTTTGAACTTAACTAATGACTTATGAAAAATGTTTGTCAATAGCTAAATGAATGAGGAGAATAATCTTAATTCAAGATTAATTGCCAAAAGCAAGAATGCAAGGAAATAATGAAGAGTTAAAGAGAAGCAATTATGCACACCACAAACAAAAGGATTTATAGTGGTTCGGTGCCAACCTTGCACCTACATCCACTCCCCAAGCTCCTACTTGGGAATTTCAATCCACTAAACTTGTATTCAACCCGAATACAAACGTCGGAAACTCCGACACTAGCTATCCCAAGCTAGTCCACTTGTTTTCCGGGTACAAGCCAACCCAATACACTCCGATTCTAGGTTCGGATCAACCTTCCCTTGTTTTGGAACCCCTCCAAAACAAAAACAATCACTCAAACTGAGTAAAATAATTTATAGCACAAATAAGTACAAGAAAAGCTCCTTTAATAAGCGAATATAACTTTAAATACACTTTACTTAAAAGAAGAAGACCCTTTTTGGATTTTCTCAAGGTGGATGGAGACTTGATTGAGCACTTGAGGAGTTGGTGAGCTTGGAGTAAAGGCTTCTTGAAAGCTTTGAATGAGCTCTTGCTTAGGGCTGAAAAGTTGGCTTGAAATCCCTTTTTCAAAATCTCTCTTTTGAATGCTCTTGAATGCTCTCTTGAATGCTCTTCTTTTCTCTTTCAATCTCTTGCTATCTCTCTTTTTGTTTCCCACCTTTTGAATCCTTTTATAGCTTTAAGAAATAGAGAAAAATATTCTAGGCTGAAAAAGAGCCGTTAGACCACATTAAATGAGCATTAAAAGCACTTAAAACGGATTAAAAACTAGCCGTTGGGAGAAATCCCGTCACAGGGGTCGACTCATGAGTCGACTCATGCCTCAGGGGTCGACTCATGAGTCGACCTCTGTTGAAGAATACCAGAAAATAGGGTTTGTAATTTTTGGCCTAAAACTGCAGGGGTCGACTCATGGGTCGACTCACAGGTTGTGCCAAGCCAAAAATTCTGCGTGCCAAACAGCTCATTGTGCCATGAGCTGACTCAATGAGTCGACTCATGGATTTCAAACATGCATAACTTCCAAAATACAAGTCCAAAAATAATGAAATTTTCGTCAATAGATCACAAATTTTTTGTTCTACCAATTGATACTATCAAATCAGGGTTTTGGTAAAATTACAATTTTGCTCCTGAAGAGCAAAAAGACTTTTTTAAATGAAAATTATTAGTACCCCTTCAACTGCTTTGTAATCATCAAAATCAATCTAGGGAGCAACACACCCTTTCCTTGTTCTTCTTATTTTTCTTCTCTTTCTTAAAAGATCGACGTCCAGAAGAAGATCCTCCCACAATATTCAACGACTTCTTGTGGAGCTGATGATCCTTTTCAAAGTTCTGTAGCAACCCCTGCAAACCGTGGTAGTTGACCGCAGGCTTTGTCATTCGAAAATGAGTAAGAAAAGAGAGGTAGGACTTGGAGAGAGAGTTTAGAATGTCATCTTTTCTCAACTGCTCATATAGGAGAAAGCCAAGCTTGCTTAAGCACTCAATCATCTCGATCATATACAGTACATGATCGGTGACTGATGCTCCTTCCCTCATTCGAGCGTTGAAGATGGCACAATTAATCTTGTATCTCTCAACATCGTCGGATGTGCCAAAAGACTCATTCCACATTTGCAACATGTCTTGTGACTGAGCATTCTCGAAACGACGACTAAACTCATTATTCATTACCGCCAGCATAATACAACAAACCGTAGTTTGATTGTTGGGCCACTTCTGATAAGAATCTCTGATCGTACTATGCACGTTCAAAGCTGGCTCTTCGGGTGCCGGATCTGTCAATACATATAAGATCTGTTCGTGCTCTAGGACTATTTTGAGCTTTCGATACCAGCTATCGAAATTTGATTCCATCAATTTATCACTATCTAATAGTGATCGGAGCGACAAGGTGGTGATCATAACTGCAAAAGAAAAATCAAAACTTAATTAGTATATAAATTGATCAAGCCTAAAGATATTAATTGTAGTCTAAAGGTTCTCCCACTCTTTTATTCAAATTTATAGCCTCTACCTCCAATTCGAGAAATTACACTAATTCTTTACTGGGTACTAAAATCCACATGGGCTACAGACGAGCCCGAGTGTGGCTTGACCAATCTTTATGCACTCATGGGTAGGTTCTTAACCAATTATTTTACCAAATAATTTCTAGCATTCAATTTTGCCCCAGACACCTCTTCAGCAGGCGTGTGGCGCATCCACTGAAAGTTCTGGTTAGATTTAACCATTAACATGTCAAAATTTAGTACATCTAACAAATGAGTGATCAGGCTCGAGTGTGGCTCAGCCAATTTGACCATCATCAGAAAGATACAACTAAATCAACATATTATGAATGATAATTTCGACAGCCAAATGAGCACCAGATATGTGGTGCCTCTAATGATCATCTAAACTGTTAGACTCATTATCATCCAACTTAATGGGAGGCCATGATCTAGTTATCACCATAACTATTTTATTTTCAGAACCTAACAATTTTAGAGGATTTAATTGGTTGAATTGAGAGATGAGAAAAGACTTAACCAGTTAATCTTAATTCTCCCACTGACTTCACCAAATCAAATTAAAGAAGATCAGGCATAAGCTGGTCCAACCAACCAATCATAAATTCTCCAACTGACTTCACCAAGTCATGAAAAAGACTCAAGATAAATTAAACTAGGGGCATCTAAATCAGTCATACTGATTTCCTAGTTAGCATAGGTCAACCCTAATCATTAAGTGATCTAATCAAAACATGATTCATCATGTTGGCCAAGTAAGTGAGATCGATGGGAGAGATATGCCATTAACTCGACATAGATTCAATTTATGTGAATAGCTCCCAATTAATGATTACCGATTAAAGCTGCCATACTTACCTTAGACACCAACTGATTAGTTATTTTCAATTTGATCAACTTATAGACTTGGATTTGACCACGGAGCTATGATTAAAGTTCATATTGGTCTAATCAAAGATATGGATTTGACCAACTATAACTATTGAAATTGATCAAGAGAAAAAATTGATCCAATCAAAATTAATTTTTAATTAGATTTGATCAATTACTAACATGCTTCATTATCAATGATTTTTAATCCTAAATCTAACCAGTTAAATGTACTTCATACGAGCTAATCCATTAACCCATAAAAAATTAATGCTTTAGATTTTTTATTCTCAAATCTGAATCATTTAATTTTCAATTAAATTTTGAACTGACATAAATTCGAATTCGATGTTTAAAAATAATTTTTAATTTTATAAAATATTTTTACAATCAATCGTTTAATTTTATAAAATATTTTGAGCTGACATGATACGCATTTTGCCGATCCAGAATTATCACTGCCGGTTTTGCTCGGTCGAATTTGCAAATGAGGGATTTCTAAGAGGCCAAAAATATTTGCTGAAGACCAACAGGAGAAAAGCCGCTCAGACGCACAGACAAGCACAGAAGTCTCAAGCACAAGATACTAATGTTGCTGCATGTGTTGAGGTGGGGAATTTTGGGTTGGAGGAAGAAATTGAGAGGCTGAAGAGGGACAAGAATGTCCTCATGCAGGATACTAATGTTCCTTTCCACCATTTTTGAATTACTTGGCCGATGCTGGTGTTCCGCACTAACAAACTTTTTACCTGCAAGCTGTTTGTTGCCCGGCCTCTGAAGACCTAGTATATTGGAGTCCAAGTTTGATGTATTTGTTGACATACCTCATCTCTACCATCGAACAGAACTTACATTTTCCTGTGCATCTAATCTTTTTTATATATATCTCTATATCTCATAACTTGCATCCTACTCGGTGCTAAGTAACATGTTTGCCAGGAAAAAAGAATCCCTCCTTGGTAAATGTTTGAAATAATCTGTGTGTTCTAGGATTCTTCTGTGGAACCAAAGTTTGTTCAGGGGGAGGGGCATCAACTTAGAGATCCAAAAAGTGGAGAACATCATGGATTCCGTCGTCGTCGCCGAGCTCTCCAAACTCATCACCGCCTATTGCTGGTATTCATATTCCCTTCCTTCTCTGTTTTTATAAACAAAAACAAAAACATTGTTGTGAATGATAAGTAGGAGATGGGATCAGGAGTTGGAGGTCGGAGACGTTGTGCGATGGGAGACATTTGAAGCACAACGAGGCTACGAGTGACAACATGGGGCCTGTGCGATGGGAGCCATGTGAAGCACAACAAGACTACGAGTCACAACATGGGGCCTGTGCGATGGGAGCCACGTGAAGCACAGCAAGATTACAAGCGACAACATGGGCCTTTTGATGCTCAAGAAGTAAAGTGAAATCTGAACTTTAATTCAACATATTATTTTCTTAACTAATAAAATAAATAAATAAAATTAAATATTTTTATAAAAAAATTATATTTTATAATAAAATAATATATGAGTATTAAGATGATATTCCGTATTGACACGACAATCTTCTAATATGCCATGTGTCTAAGTTTTGAAGTCCACGATTTCATCTGGTCTTCCCTCTGACCGCGGGCGGGGAGGTCCATGGCGGCGGCGCGAACGGCCTGGACGTCGCGAGGGGGGTGGGGCACAAAGAAGCCGCGGCGTCGGAAGAACCAAGGGCGGAGGAGCTGTGGGTGGTGGGGGGAGGGTGCGGAGGAGCTGCAGGTGCCGAGGGGCCGGAGCGCGGCTGCCACGGGCAGGCATGGGACCGGGGGGGCGGGGGGGGTGCGGCGCGAAGGAGCTGCGGGGGCCGGAGGGCGTGAAGGAGCCGTAGGTGGCACCGGAGGGGGTGGGCGCGGAGAAGCCACGGCAGAGGAAGGTGGAGGAACTGCTGGGGGGGGGGGGGGGGGGGGGTGGTGGAGAAGCAAGAAACGACAAGAACGACGTCGCTCCCGGCTACTCCAAAGACACCGCCCTCAGCGTCGAGATCACCTACTCACTTCCCAAGCTTCATGTATTCAGAACAATGGACGCCAATCATTAGGTCCGGCTCTGGCCGCTGTTGGGACAAACTTTTTGACGGCGATCTCCCCAGGTTTATAAAAGCTCTTTTGCTTCAAAGTGTGGATTTCCAGGAGAGAGGATTAACTCCTATGAGAAAAGATATTGGGATGAGACAGTTGTTTTTGCCAAACCAGCCTTCGAAAAGACAAGTGAAGGTGGCAGGGCTTTAGAAAAGACATTAGTCTTAACCGTCACTCTTTCTCATCGCCATAAAGACGAAGCAAGCCACGAAGATGGCAGTACTTTGGAAAAGAAGGATAATAAAGTTAGTAAAGTACTGGATTAGATGGGGAGCTAAATAGAAAACAAAGCAACATGGGCAAGTAAAAGATAAAACCTGTACGGATTACAAAATTTTATAATAATGCTCCAAAAAAAACACTGATGGCCACTGGCATAATTACCATCAGATAACTTAATTAAGAACCCAGCTGCACTACTTATTTTAAAATACAGAATATTGAATGATATAACCATTGATACGATGCTACCAACTGGATCGTAGCAACATGCATGAGAGCAACAGAAACTCCAACAGTATCTCATCCAAAAGAAAAAAAAAAATTTATGGATTCCAATATGTGCCCTTGCAAGTTGCTTTTGCTATGTGATATGGTTAACGGCAAAATTTCTTCACATCAGATTGCCCTTCTAATGAAAAACACATAGTTCTTGCACTTATTAACCAACCTATGCTCTTATTAGATATGACAATAGAATTCATCAAAGGAAACTTTATGAAAATCCAAATTTATTATCCATGCATATTTGCAATTATGGAGTTCTTGACAGTGGAATAGCATAGAATATTTAATTCAAACTCTCCTAGAACCATTGTTACTTTTCGAAATATACAAGTGCAACAAATAAATGGCACAGATTCATTCAAAGTGTATGAGTGAGGATGACATCTCAGATCCTCTCCTTTTTTTTTTTCACTGAAAAGTATTTTTGGTTAGTTTTCCAACGACTTGTGCAAGGATTCGGTTTGTCAAAGCTAAAAAAGTTAAAAGAAAAGAAAAGAAAATGTTTCCCATTTCCGTGTTACCGTCTCTGCTGCGGAAGTTTTATTGGTGCAGCGATCGCAGCGATCAAACTTGTAGTCGAAGAAGGGTACTGGACACCGTTTCACCACTGAGACCGCAAAACTTAAAAAAAGTAAAATAAAATAAAGCCCCAAAAGCGATGCAACCACAGAGGGCGGAATACTCACGGGACCCCTCCGGCCATCCATTCCCAGAAACCGACGGCCTGCCGCCTAGATCTTCAACCTCCGTCCATCAATTGCCGGAACAAAGCGACTGGTTGTGGTGTTGATGATTATGTACATTAATATTAAAATAGTTTTTATCCTTTGATTCTTTTGTCTATAATTCTATCACGAATAATTAAGGATGATGAATATATAGGATATCATAATCAAGTTTTCTAATTTTGTAATCGATGATAAAAAATGTAACCTATGCATTGCATGGAGTTATAAGCTAGCACAATAATAAATTTCAATTATATTGGAATCCATATTAATTGTCTAACTAATTTGTATTGGTTAGATTAAATATCATACGGATTAGATTTTTGAGTAAAATGATCAACAAGTAGTATTCATTTTAATCTAAATTATTTTTTTAATATTTATTTTATTTATTTATTTATTTTAATTAAAAATTATAAATTAAATTATTATATTTATAGTTTGTTTTATCTTGAAATCTATCATTATGGTGGTTATTCTTCTACATTTACAAAATTAACAGGTTTGGACATCACCCAGCCACTATGCTAGTTTTATTATAATACAGTACTATATATTATTATATTATGATAATCATATTTTTAATATCATTATATTATTATATTTCTAAAATATTATACCATTATATTACAATATTATACTATTCTAATATTATACTATTCAAAATAAATATTTTGCAGACTAAAAATATTTTACAATAGTACTTCTTGATCGTAAAAAAGTTAAAAAATCAAAAGTATCATGTAATATTTTTTTTATTATCATTTTTTTATATTAAAAATATTATCTTAATATGATTACTAAATAGATGTTAAAATTACATAATTTTTTAGAAATATAATTGTCAAATAGAAACAAAGCAGCTTTTTGTTTAAAGCTCTGCTCGTAAAAACTTTACCGATAAAAGATCTACTGCAAATAATAACCCTAAATAAGACCTAAATTAGGTGTTTGCCCAGAAAAGGTAGCTAACAAGTGGTATCATGGTATCCATGGCTGTTGACTGGTCCCATCTCTACCGTGTTGGACCAATGTAGGCCGGTTCTCTTGCACGGGTAGGTAATCAAAGAGAGGTCGCAAGCCTTTAGCGGCTGATGAATATTAAAAGTAAAACTTTATATCAAACCGTTCTGGATTGGATATGGATCATATTGTTTATTCGATCCTTTCCGAGTTAGGCTATTCACTTTGGATGGTAGGCCAATTTTGTTCGGGTCAAATGCTGTGTGTTCTAGTTTAATCACCGTTCTTTTGGTAAGTAGATCACCAATATCAGAAACCATGCGACGTGTGAATGGGTGGTTTTATGCCATTAAACTTTACAAATTAATATTATTCTCCTCTTGTAACTGTTGTTCTCAGTTGTAAAACAATCTCCAACCCCAAACCAGTTCCACGTCTCGTTCCATAAAATCAGAGGACAATTACTATATTTCATACGTACGTCCTACTTTATAGTTTCTACTTTGCTCTAAAACGATAGGAGAGAGCCCATGTGAGCCTACACTATAAACTCACCTTTCCTACGTGCCCCACCGTATGGCACTGTTTCGGGAAAGTGAACGAGCAACTCTTTGTCATATTAAGTCAGAATTTAGTGAGACGAGAGCAACAAGGGCTGTAAATAGACCGGATTGATTCATGACTTGGATCTGATCCTGACCTGATCCATCTTTGAAGACTTATGGGTTGAGTTCGATTCAAAAATTAGGCTCCATCTAAATTTCAAGTTGGATATGAATCTTGTATTTTTCAACCTGGTCTGACTCGATCCACTTATTATTTAAGTCTAATTTGGACAATAAAAAATGGGCATGACCTGCCTTGACCCAAAAATCTGAATTATATAAACCTCCTTCATCTTCACTCTAAATATCTTTCCTAGGTCACTAAATGAATTCTCATTTAAATTAATTACTATTTTTCATCTCAGTAACTATATCACTCAGCTATTTTCATTAAACTATATTTGAACATTCATATTGTATGGTTTATTTTGATGGATTCTTATATGTAATGCACTTATATATATATATATATATATAGATATTAAAAATTATAGTTTGTAAACTTAAAAATGATATATCATTGGAATGAAATTAAAAAGTTTTGGAATAATAATTCAAGTTTAAGTTCACATGTTTTAGTTTTATTTAGTTTTTTCGTGATTTTATATTTAATTATTAATTACTATATTTTAGTTACAAAAGAAGCTAGATGCTTTACTTGAATGGCAAACACATCTGAGGTGGTCTTTTTGATTGATGAGTTTGGGTCAAAAAGACCCATCGGGTTAACATTCATTCTATGGACTTGATCTGACCTGACTCGATCAAGTGATGAGTTGGGTCTTAGTCAAAAATAATGATCCAGATTTGAAATCGTGTTGGGTCAGGTCAAAGATATCATAGTTAAACTTGATTTATTTACAGCCCCATGGGTAGCTTGTTCGTTCATCCTAGTCAACACTAGTAGCCATGCTTGGAAAGGTAGGATAATAACGTTTATACTTGCGCTGCTTGCGTAATTCAACCATAATGTAGAACCAAGTTTGATTTGCAGAAAAATTCAAGTGGAATGCAGTAAAAGTGAACAATAAAAGTTGATCTCCTGGGTGGGAAATCTTCCAACTAGGCCTTCATTAAAAAAAAAAAAGAAGAAGAAAAAAAAAGAAACCTTTCTTCTCTTGGCATTCACTACCACACATATGACAAGGTGCTACATTGTGCACGAAGAGAATCCACTATCATGTTAATTCATATGATTCATGAACGATCATAATTTCAAAGCTAGACCTCTATAATTCAACCTCAAACTAGCTAGAATCTTAACTCAGGGCAAAAAAAAAGTTTGGTTGATATCTAAATATCATCTATAAAAAGCATCGAAAACTATAGAAGAGTCCATTAGGAAAAAAAAAAATTAAAGAAGAGAGAAAGAGGTGTAGCAAGTCATTTTTGAGAAAAGAAAGATAAATGGTAGGGTTGCTCTATATATGTCGAAGCTCGGGTAAGAAGCAGTGTGGAGGCATGAGCAAACTCGCATCTCATATACCGACATGAAACTCTACCTAACTATACTTGATATATTTAATTTTAAAAGATAAAACTAGCTTATAACTCCATGCTATGCATGGGATGTCGTCCTCCTCCTCTCTCTCCTCCCTACCCCCCTCACCTCCTTGCCGCCTTCATTGGCTGTTGTGAGATCCCTCTCCATGCCTCTATCCTTAACCTTCTTGGTTCTCTACTGTTCACACTATCACAAGTCGCATAAAAACCCATATACTCGAGAAAAAACCCCAACTAGAACCTAAGAAATACTTTCGATCTCCGTGCTCTCCTTCCTCGCACTCCTCCATCTCCTCATCTCTTTTCCCTTCGTCGGTGGCCTCCCCGCTACCTTTTGCCTCCTCACCGCCTTCGTCGGCCACCGTGAGGCTTCCCTTTGTGCCCCTTCTTTCAACCTCCTTCGCCCTCTGCCACTCACGCCGCCACAACTCACACAAAAATCCGTATGCTCTAAAAAATCCTAATTAAAACCTAAGAAACTCCTCCAATCTCTATGCTCTCCCTCCTTCCTCATGCTCCTCTCTCTTCCCCCACCGATAGCCTCCCTGCTATCCTTTGCCTCCTGGTCGCCTTTGCCAGTCAGAGCAAGGCCCCCCTTCATATCCTTGCCCTCAACCTCCTCAACCCTCTATGCTCACACCACCACAACTTGCACAAAAACCCATATGCTCGAAAAAGAAATCCCAACCAGAACCTAAGAAACCCCTCCAATCTTCGTGCTCTCCTCCGCCACAGATCTCCATATATTTTTATTATTTTTTTGATGTTTTCTCTATAAAAAAAGGACACGTGATGGATAATGCTTTGGAAAAGAATATACATGTGGCGGCATTTTAATATATATATATATATAAAAAAAAACAGAAAGATAAGAAAACAAATGAGATATTTAGATTGTTCATTTTCTTGGTCCATTCTCATAAAACAATTCCTGTTCGAAGTAATAAATTAAATTGTATCATAGCTATTTATATAGGAAAATGCATCTGCCCATTTATATTGGCCCAACCTATTTGCATTGATATAAGATATTTTATTACATTTGCTAGTTGGTACACTCATTATATATATATATATATATATATATATATATATATATATATATATATATATATATATATATATATATATATTTTAATAATGAAAGAAAATATTATAAGAAATTATAAAATCTCTAGCATTCCAAAAATACTAGAAAAAATTTTAAAAAAATGTTGCCCATCATATCCCCTACATTTTTTAAAAATAGTAGATAAGTATGGGCTATTGTGATATGGGGGATTATATCTCCACATATCTCTACATTTGCGAAATACGGAGGATTAATGTGATTTGAAGATTGTATCTCTATATTTGTGAAATGCGAAAAATTTAGTTTTTTTGGATGGCATTTTGAATGGATCTTTCCTAAATTCACAGGATGTTGTAATTTCTGCCATCACTTATAAGTATTGGAAAAATCATCCATAATGACTATGTTTTAAAATATTATCTTTTTTTGCAGTATTTCCTAATGAGGAAAATTTATTACTTTTGGAGATACTTTATCATGATTTTTGCTGACATTTAGAAGTATTGGGAAAGGCATACATAATAGAACTTTTATTTACATTTTATATATTTAAAAATATGAGATTTTAGTACTTATTGTTGTCTTTTCATAAGAGCTTTTCATGGTAATTTTAGTGATATTTAAATCTATAAAAATATTATATAAAATATACATATATTTTTTGAGAATATATTTTTTGGTCTGTTATTGATATCCACAAGAACTAAATATAGAGCAAAAGCTGAATTTATTAACTAAAACAAAAGATGTTTCTTTACATGATTACACATACTAAATTTTACACAGGAACAAATTTAGTCATAACAACAATACTAAAAAGTTTTTATTGAACGAACAAATTTATTTATACTCAATGTCCATGGTAGTTACAAATGATTTTTTACACTAATCTTCAGCAACTGCCACCAATAAAAGTAAAAGAATGCATAATTAGCTTATGAATTATGATACATAGTAGTTGTTTTATTTGTTAAAAAAAAAATGAAATCATAATAAATATATAAATAGTTTGTATTAGTATAATATATGGATTAAAGGTCAAGCAATTGAGTATCTCACTGCCTCCACAATTCTTCTTAATCGATCTCGAGGCCTTATTAGAGGCTCTCGAGGTAGACATGCCATATCAACTTTTCAAAATTGATGTCTAAATATATCCTTTCCTATTATGGTGAGTGAATCTTTACTAAGTGGAACTTCTTATGCAATAGGTTTGTAGGAAAACTTATAGCCCTTTAGGACAACATCATTTTGAATATATAATATCTACTAGGAAACAAAACAAAACAAATGCTAAGAAAATTTAATAGATTGCAAGTTTATCTACATGAACTAAGAAAAAATAAATTAAAGACTAACAAGTATTTAACTTACCTCAATAGAAATAGGACGTTGTAACTTTATCTTTTTTGAAATACTTTGCATGTAACTAGACAAAATCATTTCAATTTTGAAAAAAAGACATAAATGGACTTAGGTTGAATCTGAACGTATATAGAATATGGCTTTAGAATTAGGAATGAAGTTGTTTAGTACTTAAAGGAATTAAAATCATATGTATGTACGTGTATTAAGTAATTAGCTAACCTACTAGTTTATTTTGTCAGAATTGACATACACATAGCATATTTTTATATGCATAAAAATCAAATTAAAGAAGCTTTAGGATATTTAAAAAATAGGACTAACAAGAATGCAAAAACTAAAGGTGTAACAAAATATCTGGTGGGATGTAGTAACATGCATGGCGGCTTGAAGAAGATGAGTAATTTTGTGTCGGGATCTTGTCATTATCACTAGAGGCATCAATATCTTATATCACATAAAAAGTTAAAGTTCATCCATATATTCAAATTAGATAATTGAGAAAATATTTGCTAAAAATAAATGTATTTATCTAATATGAGAAGTTGTGGCATGTATCCTAACCTCAGTCTGTCTGCCTCATATAGATTCCACTAATGCCTTTAAATTTACTAACTGGACCTTCACATCAACATTTTCTTGTTGAATAAATTGTACTTTTTCTTTTTAAGTTCACAAACCTCATTTCCAGTATTTATTTGCATCTTTGTACTTTCCACAAAACCATAATTTTCCCTAAAGATCAGCAGGACAAACAGCCAATCCATATGTCCTGACATGATTATGTTTCTCCTTACCAAGGACTTGAGAGAATACATCATTTGGGTTGACATTATCTTTGAAGTTTGATTGCAGATTGGTAAGCCTTTCAAGCTCAGTCTGTAATGATGGTCATATAAATCTTAATTAGTAAATTAATAAATAAATCAGATAATTTTTTTTGGTATGATGACGACAGCATTAAAAAAAATACATAAACATCAAAACAAAACAATCAAAAATAAAGAAAACAAATGTCGGATGAATCAAATGCTAGAAGAAGAAGAGGTCTAGAGGAATAGACGATCTAGTCGGAAAGTCAGTTAATGAAGTTGAACTTACAAGCCAATCCGTCGCTTGATTTGCCTCTCGAAAAATATGTTGGACATGGAAGAACTCAACAAAGAAAATATGGTAAAACATATCAGATAGAAGTGGAGAAGAATTCAGATGATGCTGAATCTCATAAATCCAAAAAATAATAGTGAAGGAATCACCCTCCAAAATAACTTTCATGCAGTAAGTATGGAGATAGCATTGGAAGTCCTTTCCAAGCTGCTCAAAGCTCAGCTTGTGGAATAGAAACTATGAAAATTATCACAGAGCAGTTAAAAGCAATCTTCCAATATGATCCCGATCTGTAAAATCAACACCGCCAGTCTTATCCTTCATGAAATCATCAAAATTAATTTTAAACACCTCACAGGAGGAGATACCCAAGCTATCTAAACAGAAGAGATAAAGAGACTTCTAGAGTTGCAGTTATCGGAGAGCCATGGGTTGTCAAATGGGCTTTCAATTATGGTCGCCATGAATTCAGAAGCTAATCGAAAAGATAGATGAACTAGAATTGAAATAGACTATTGAAAGATCGTCTCATTCCTCGCCTTCCAAATAAACCAAGCCATGTAAGTAACAGTAGATTGAAAGATACTCTCCTTACCAACCGCTATATTATATAATGATTGCAAACTAACAAAGGAATTATCATGTCCAAACCATGTAGTGAGAAGTTGCTAAGTAGCTCTGACCATATGACAATGAAGCAGTACATGGCTAACATCCTTGTATATACCACAATGATCATAATTATCATTATGAACCCAACTATACTGCTATGCATTAAAAAAGAATTATACAGCAAATAGTTTCAACCTAACTTCCATCAAAAAATTCGGACTCGTGGGACAACAACAATATGCCAAACTAAAGAAAAGAAAACTGGGGATTATACTGTCAGATCACTCGAAGGCATTAAGAAATTGTAAAAATCACTAGCCTTAACTTTAGTAGACTTAGACTTTGACCAAACCAACAAATCAGCAATAGGTACTTTTATGATAGGGAGAGCCTTTATGGAGCTAATTAGCTCTGAAGCAAAGTAGTCATGTAATACTTCTTCATCCCACTCCAACCTTGAAGAAATAAATATTGATAAAGACATCCATCCAACTATAAATCAGAATTAATGGATGTAGGTTTCTATAATAGAGATATTTTATCAAACAATGCATCTTCTAAAACTTTGATACATGCTCCATCACCAACAAGCCACTGAAAATAATGAGTTAGTGACCTCTTTTTTTTTTGGCCACCACCCTCTATATAGAAGAACACCTTCTCCGATGCCTAACTACCATTGAATTTGTACTTTGCCAAATAATTCGAGCCTAAAGTGAATGAGAATTGAGTATCAAGGTTGCTGCCACTTTAAGAAGAAGAGAATATGATGAACTTTCAAATCAATAAGACCCAAACCACCCTATATTTTTGATCTACAAACATCACCCCAAGAAATCAAATGAATTCTATGTTTTCCAATTTTATGCCCCAAAGAAAAGATCTAAATATACACTGAATTTTATCAATAATTAATTATAGAACTACTGTATTTGTTAACAAATATAGAAGGATAGTAGCAAGAATGGATTAAAGTAAGACAAGCCTACTGGCTTAAGAAAGATGCTTCCACTTCCATCATTTAACTTTGTGTGAATTCTATCAATTCAGAAGTCAAGATCAGATGCCTTCGACCAACAACGAGACATTGAAATTTCTAAATAGACAAATGGGCCTGCAATAGAGTGTAATTGCAGAATTTTAGAAATTCAATTTTTAAGATTCAAACAAATCTTCAAACTGAATATGATGGAAGATTTAGTGATATTAATAAATTAATTAATTGGGCACAATAATTCAACATTATTTGCTTGATAGTAGTGGCATTCCGAGTTGAAGCTCTTAATGTCAATAAAAGATCATCTGCAAACATTACGTGAAAGACCTGAGGATCCTTACAAGATGACTCAAAACCTTTAATGCACTATGATGAACCAAAACATACAACATATGACTTAGCATATCAGATCATAGTAGAAATAAAAAAAGGAGACAATGGGTAGCCTTGTCTCAAGCCAGTAGAAGAAGAAAACCAAAAGAGGGGGCACCATTTATCAGCACAGAGAATACATAACAGATGAGTAACACACATCATAATCCATTTGATAAAGGTTCAATAAAAACCAAATGAGACAACATAGCTTCAAGATAACTCCATTTGATCCGATCATAAGCTCGTTTCATATTAACTTTAACAACCATCAAAGACTTAAACTTCGGTATAATTTGTAAAGAATATAAAATTTCTTGAGCAATAAGGATATCATCAGAGATTTATCTACCTTGAACAAATGTACCTTGTTCTTTTGAGATCAAATTTGGCATAAAGTTAGACATTCGAACCACTAAAAGTTTCGTCACAATCTTATATAGGGTATTGCACAAACTAATTGGCTGAAAGTCTTTTGCAGCATGAAGATTATCAATTTTTGACAGCAATGAAATAAAAGTATTCATCCACTAGCTGGCATAAGGTTGGTAGACAAAACCACTTGAACAACAAAGCAAATATCCTGCTTGATAATCAGCCAAAACACTTTATAGAATAATGATGAAAAACAATTTGATCCTGATGATTTCTCAGTAACAAGAGACTTCACACTCTCTTCAATCTCCTTGTCTAATATAGGCGTAATCAATAGGTCATTGTCCGCAGAAAATAACACAACAGAAATAGACAGAAGGTCAGACGAGGAAGGGGGTAAATTAAGATTCCACTTATTATAAAATTAGTCATAGAAAAGATAATAAATGTCATCATCAGAAGTGGCCTCGAACTCATCATACTGGACTAAGCAATGTAGGTGATTGTGACAGCGATGAAGCGCTGTAGAGAGATGAAAGAAAGAAGTATTTGAATCCCCATCTTTTAACCATAACATCCTTGAGTTTTGATGCCAAAAAAACTCCAATCGTCGGAGAACCTTATTTAATTTCCTAATCTTCCAAAGAAGCATAGATTGTCGTGGAGCACTAAGACCACCCAGATGGATATCCTCCTCCTACAAAAACTTAATCTCCTCCTCCAACTTATTTGCTTTTAAAAAAAGATTATTTGAAGGCTCCTTATTCCACCGCAACAATGCTTGTCTAGTAGCATTCAGCAATTTAACCACCCTCAGAGAAGATGACTGCTCTGAGTAAGCATAGCAAGCCCGGTAAATAAATTTTTGAATATCATCACAATTAAGTCAAAATCTCTAAAAACAAAAAGGTGCTAATTGATGTGGTATGTGTGCAAGAACATGAACCAAGTGGAGACAATGATTGGAACCAATTCTAGACAAATGAGAGATTTTTGTCTCAGAAAAAAAAATTCAACCAATAAAAGTTGCTATAGTACGATCAAGACACTCCCACACATGACTCCCATCGTAACGATTGTTGCACCATTTCAGTCAAAATTAATAAAATTGTTAATGCTGATAAAAACTTAGAGTTATCTAACATCCCTTGTAAGAGCAAAGGCCTAACTATCTTTTTTCTCAGAAGATGATAAAATAATATTAAAGTCATCAATAAGTATTAGGAGACCCAAGTCCACAACTCGCATAAGACATATCCCAGACAATTTGATGTTATGATCCATCTATACTAGCATAGATACTCCCTAAAATTCATGGATTAGAATCCAGAAATATAATAACCCCAAAACTACCTAGCGACTAGAAGAGATAAAATCGACATATCGAAATGATTTCTTCTATATAATTATGATACACCTAATAAACGATCGGCTGGAACAACAAAAAAATTCTAAACACAATCCAAAAATTTTTGAACTTGAGGAAAAGAACTAACACTCAAACGAGTCTCCAAAAGGCAGCATACATTTGGATCATGGTCCCTAATCAACTTTTTAAAAATATTGAAGAAGGAAAGTTTCGCAACCCCCCTACAATTCCATGAAAGAATGATCATAAAGATGAGGAGGAAGATTGAGGAGCAACTTGCTCTGCCTTCAGATCACAAAAATCAGAAGTGACCAAAAAAGGACCCGTTGGAGAGGAAGCCTTTGCCCCAAAAGAAGAACCACCTTCCAATAACCTAGAAGAGGAGTTATTTTTTTTCCATCTTCTGACAATACCTTTAGGAGGGATAGGAGAAAAAAGCAATGAGAAGCTTCCCATAAAGCACAATCCGCTGACAAACATTGAAGGGACACTCAAGAGGGTGATAATGTTAGAGGAGAGGAGCAAGCAATGAGGTCAAGAGAATTGAAATGTTAGTTCAGTCAAATTAAATGATAGGGAGCCAAACCAGAAATGGAAACAAGTTGACCAACTTGAGATGACTCGAGTTGACCCAAACATTCATCCACATCCTCAACAATTTGAACCTTATGATCCAGATGAGAGGGAGAGGAAATACGATCCCCAACTTTACCTCGTGGAGGACTCCTCTTCCGTTTCTCTTTTCTTGAGTCAAATGGATAAGCATGGACTTCGAAAGACAAGTACTCAACCTCATCCATTGGTTGAGCATCTTTATCGGACTCTAAGCCACCCTCTTCATCCAAAGCCAAGAATTTAGATGGACGTGAAGCATCATTAGTAACCATCTATTATGCTATATAGCTATTTGTCTTATGCTAATTGATTTTCTTCTTAATCATATACCAATCATCATCCACGATAGCTGGAGAAGGTTTTGAAAGAAAATTGACAAAATCTGTGACACCACCATTAAGATTTTGGTTCATCGCCCTGTTTTGGTTGCCTTCCTTTATCAAGACATGAGTTGCCATCATCCAAGGATAAAAAAGATGGCTTTTCTTACACCTTATAAACTTTGCCTCCTTTCCATCAACAAAAGAAGACCTATGTTTAGCATGGCCCACTCGACTACAAAGAAAATACACCAATGATAAATTTTCGTACTAAAATTATTGCCGTGAATGTCTTCCTTTGGCCACAATATCAATCCCAGGCTTTAAAGGCTTCACAAATCAATAAGTACATATGTTTTTGCATATCATCTCCTAACAACCTCTTTAGGATAATTATTAATAAATAAACATGTTCCAACAACAAATGGATTTCTAAGTAACATCTGGCGACCCCATAATTTTAGAGGATGTTGCCCAGCTATGCAACCCAAGAGGGGGGTGAATTGGGTTTCTAAAAATTTTAAGCCCAACTGAATACTTATGAAGAACAAAACAAAGACTTTAATTCAATATTAATTACCTAAAGCAGGAATGCAAGAATATAATAAATAAATAAAGTGAAGCGATAAAGCACACCACAAACACAAGAATTTATAGTGGTTCGGTGCTAACCTTGCACCTACATCCACTCCCCAAGCTCCTACTTGAGAATTTCAATCCACTATATTTTGTATTCAACCCGAATACAAAACGTCGGAAACTCCGACACTAGCTATCCCAAGCTAGATCACTTGTTTTTCGGGTACAAGTAAACTCAAAACACTCCGATTTCAGGTTCGGATCAACCTTTCCTTGTTTTGGAAATCCTCCAAAAACAAGAACTAAAACTCACAAAGAGTTAGAAAATTTTGAGCACAGATTAATATAATAACAGCTCCTTTAAATGAGCTAATATAACAATAAAAGCTTTACTCAAATGAAGAACCCTTTTCGAATTTTCTCAAGATGGATGAACGCTTGAACGAATGCTTGAGAAGAGGTTGTTTGTTGATTGAAGATCTCTTGAAAGCTTTGGAAGATCTCTAGATCAAGGTTGGACAATAGGCTTGAAAGATCCTCTTGAATGCTCTTGCTTTTCTCTTTCACAATCTCTCTTGTATATTGTGGATCCTCTCTCTTTTTCTTTTTGGATATTTCGTTGATCTCAGGCTTTTTCGTGCAGATTTTGGATCCTTTCTTCTGTTTTTCTCTCCTTTGATTTCACGTTTGATCTGCTATTTAATCTGCAATTTCTTTCACCATTTAAAGCATTTTATGACATTAGAAGCAAGAGAAAACAATTTAGGCAGATAAAGAGCTGTTAGAGCAATTTTAGGAAGCATAAAAGGCAATTAAAACGGGCAAAAAAATAGCCGTTGCTGATATTTCCCGTCGCAGGGGTCGACTCATGAGTCGACTCATACTTCAGGGGTCGACTCATGAGTCGACCTCTGTTGCAAAAATCAGAGAATGCGTTTCTGGAAATTCTTGGCTCAAATTAGCAGGGGTCGACTCATGAGTCGACTCATGCCTTGTGGGTCGACTCATGAGTCGACTCACAGGTCGTGCCAAGCCAGAAAACTAGCGTGCCAAGGAGAATTTTTGCGTGCCAATCAGCTCACAGTGCCATGAGTTGACTCATGAGTCGACTCATGCACTTCAAACCTTCATAACTTCAAAAATATAAGTCCAAACACAATAAAATTTTCATCAATAGATTTCAAATCATTTGTTCTACCAAATGGTACTATCAAATCAGAATTTTAGTAAAATTATGATTTTGCCCTTGAAGAGCATAAGGACTTTTTCATTTTAAAATTATTTGTATCCCTTCAATCTGCTTTGTAATCATCAAAATCAATCTAGGAGCAACAATCTCTCCCTTTTTGATGATGACAAAATACTTGAATAAAAGCATTTATGTGAATGCATTAATTTCAAAAGAATGCACTGTAGGTGTATATGCTTGAAAAATATGATTCTTTTGGCATGTGATATAAATGGTCATATGCAAAAATAGTTTGTCCATTTTCATAAACATTTGAAAAGAGTATTAGATCATTTTGAGTTTAAGATATATCAGAGCAAGAGAGAAAAATAAATTTTTTCAATATATCAGAGCAAAAAAAATAATTTTTACAATGTTATCCGAAAAGATTTTACAATGTATCAGAGTAAATATAACAGAGAAAATTTCACACTGTATCAGAGCAAATTTTATAATGTATCAGAGAAAATTTCACACTGTATCAGAGTAAATGTTATAATATAACAGAGAAAATCTCATACTGTATCAGAGCAAATTTTATAATGTATCAGAGCAAGTTAAAAGAAATTTTAGAGAGTATCAGAGTAAGTTAAACTTCTTAAGATATATCAAGGTAAATTTTAAAAGATGTATATATCAGAGCATATTTAAATTTTTAAGGTAAATCAGAGCATATGTAAAGAAGTAATTTAAAAGTTACATAATTGCATTGTACTTAGCATTGTACTTTAAATTCTTTAATTAATTTCTCATAATTTGTAATTTTGCTTTTGGGGTTTTGCCTTTGATGAGTTGCTTTTTGTTTAATTTCTCCCCCTTTTTCTTGCTTTTTGTTTAATTTCTCCCCCTTTTTCTTTCATAATTTAGGGTTTTGCTTTTAATGAGTTGCTTGCTTTTTATTTAATTATTTACTTTCTCCCCCTTTTTGACATCATCAGACATGGTTAACTTTTCTTTTTCAGAAATATTCTTTAATTTCTCCCCTTTTAGAGTATATCACAGATGTTTGCTCCCCCTTAATATAGCAATTATCAACAGCAAACAACAACAAAGAGAAGATAATATTTCAACCAAAATATGATCAATATCATTACAAAAGATAGAAATATAAGTAAAACATGATTCCATTAATATCATAATTGTTTCAATACATAATTCTTAAAAATAAAATTCAACCAGCTAATTGTCAATACATGGCCCCAAGGTACAGATCCTAGAACAAGACACTAGTACCTAGGATCTAGTAAAGATCAAGATAAGTCAATGATCGGAGTCATCAGATATAGGGTGAGGAGATGATGGATCAGAAGTGCGTCCTCTACCCCGTCTGCCTCTGCCACGAGTAGGAGAGCGAGATGAACTGGGTGGCTGAGAACGCTGAGATGCTAAGGACTGAACAGAAAGGGTGAGTCTAATAGAATCAAGTACGTTCAGTGCTCTGAAAACAGATTGAAGTAGAGCAGTGAACTGAGTGGTAGCATGCTCACTCGATCCTCGGATCTCTTTCCTCAGTAATTCATATCCACCTTCTAGTGCTCCTCTGAGCCTACCAGCCTCTGCAGTGAGGTCTGTGACCTCAATGATTGACTCCTGTGATTTGGGATGGGCCAAAGCAAGGACTTGCCCCTGCAAGTCTAGAACTCTGCCAGTCAATCTCCAGACTGTGTCTTCAAGCTGCTGGATCCTGATGGACTGATCTGAAATCATTTGAAATACAGTGGAGATGTGGGGAGTAATGGTCTGATCAGAAGAGGTAGCTCCAGGTGTAAAAGAAGTACTACTCCACTGACTAGACAGCAAAGAAGCCACACGCTGAGATATATGCTCGATCTGATCGTCAGCCAGTCTGAACTCTGAATGAGGTGCTCTGCTCTCTGGCTGATACACTGGTGTGTGCATCCTAGTAAACTCTGAAGGGCCAGCCTCAGTATCAGGAATGAACTGGGTATCTGGTGAAGCTGTCCTGAAGTCATGTACAGGAGAAGATGGACCTTCTTCTTCTACTCTGCCTTCAGTTCTGTCTTTAGCTCTTGTTTCAGCTCTATCCTCAGTTCTTTCTTCAGAGCCCTTGATCCAACCACCATCAGTCTTTGTAATTCCCATTCGGTGCAGGCTGTGTTGGTTGAAAGTGTCCACATGAGAGAGTTTGGTAGGTGCCTCCCCCTCACAGCTAACTCCAAACCTCCTAAATACTCTAGTAAGGGCCATACCATAAGGCAAGTGTGCCTTGGATCTATTCAAAGTTTCTCTCATGGCCTCTATCATAAGTGCAGGGAGGTTCAGGGGGGTCTGAGTGATGACATGAAACATGACACATATATCTCTGCTGGAAAGTAAGTCATGTCTACCACTCCTAGGAAAGAAGAGCTTTGAAACTATCTGATGCAGCACCCTCATCTCAATGGACAAAATCTTTGCTTCCAATTTGTTTAAATTTCCTAAATAAGTTTCTCCTAAGATCATTCTGATCCCCTCTTCTTTAATTGGGAGTTCCATATATGAATATCCTTCACTAGGCAACTGAAGTATTTCTCCCAATATCCTAGAGTCCAGGCAGATATCAATTCCCTTTACAGTTGAAGTCACTGACCCACTTCCATAATGTAGGTTTTGGTAGAATTCTCTAACAAGGTCAACATAGGTGACTTCCTTAAGAGAGCAATAGAGTTTCCATCCTTGGTTTTTAATTTTGGTAGCAAAAGTAAACCTTCTTTCTCAAAGAACCGAAAATCTATATTTTTTTCGGTTTCTACTTTTCTATCAGAAAGAGGATTCACACTGGGGCTTATGGAGGATTGAGAGGGACCTTGAGTAGGTACTGAAACTGGAGTGGGAGCAGTTGAAGACTGAGCATGCCTTTTCTTTCGGACAATTTTTTCAGGCTCATGGATTGATTTCCTTCTTTGAGGAAGCTTCATCTTTGGAGCCATATCCACTGAAGTAGCAGGTAAGGAGACTTGAATTGAGTGAAGGAGGGATCACAAGAGAGTAAAGAAGGATTTTGGTGGAGAAAAGAAGTGGATTTTGGAAGTTCGGTAAAGTGCTAGGGCACGTTCCAACCGCGCCAAGCAAAGCGAGAAAGCACAGAAAATTCTTTTGAAGGAGGCGATTTTTGGTGGAGAGGAGGAGGGAGAATTGCCTCAAAATTAATCCTTGGATTTGGAGCAAGAAGAGTTGGAGAAGACGGCTTTTGGAAGAAGAACGATGGGAAGATGAGTCGTCTCACAAACAGTAACCCTTATAAAAACAATGAACCCGTTGAAAGTTGGTGGGATTTACAAGTTTGCCATTGAGTCGACTCATGGGGGTCGACTCATGAAGTTCAGAAAATCAGAAAAAATATGAATAAATTTCAGAAAAATTTGAAATTTTGAGTGAAGGAATTTTGCTCAATGATAAGTTTTTAGAATGATAAATTTGAGCTTTTGGGACCAGGATAGATGTTGAAACTTGAGCTCTAATCAATTCTTTAGAAATTGAGAAATCTTAGACAAATGGATCTAGAATTCCTAGATTTCTCCTAATTTCACAGAATCTATCCTTACTAAGGGCCTTTGTAAAGATATCAGCTAATTGATTCTCAGTGCAAACATATTCAAGAATTATATTTTTGTTTTGAACATGTTCTCTTATGAAATGATGTCTTATTTCAATATGTTTGGATCTTGAATGTTGAATTGGATTTTTAGATGGATTTATGGCACTTGTGTTGTCACATCTTATTGGTGTTTCATTAAGTTTGATTCCAAAGTCTTCGAGTTGTTGCTTAATCCACAAGATTTGAGCACAACAACTTCCGACTGCAATGTATTCGGCCTCAGCCGTAGACAGTGCCACCGAATTTTATTTCTTGCTAAACCATGAGATTAGGTTAACTCCAAGAAATTGGCAAGTTCCACTTGTGCTTTTTCTATCTAATTTACATCCAGCAAAATCAGCATCTGAATATCCTAATAAATCAATTTGTGAGTCCTTAGAGTACCATAACCCTAGAGTTTGAGTACCATTTAAGTATCTAAGGATTCTTTTAACAGCATTCAAATGAGATTCTTTAGGATTAGATTGATATCTAGCACATAAGCAAACACTAAACATTATATCAGGCCTACTTGCAGTTAAATATAATAATGAGCCAATCATACCTCTATAGTATTTTAAGTCTACGCTTTTATCTTCATCATCCTTGTCAAGCTTACATGAGGGACTCATTGGTGTGCCAATTGGTTTGCAGTTCTCCATTCCAAATCTTTTGAGTAGTTCTTTGGTGTACTTGCTTTGGGTGATGGAGATTTCCTCTTTTGATTGTTTGATTTGGAGTCCGAGGAAGAAGGTGAGTTCTCCCATCATGCTCATCTCGAACTCCCCCTGCATAAGCTTAGCGAAGTCTTGACAAAGGGATTCATTAGTAGACCCAAAAATTATGTCATCAACATAAATTTGTATAATTAGCATATCATTTTGATTTCTTTTAATAAATAGGGTTGTATCTACATTGCCTCTTGAAAAACTATTATTTAGTAGAAATTTGCTTAGCCTTTCATACCATGCTCTAGGTGCTTGTTTTAATCCATATAAAGCTTTACTTAATCTAAAGACATGATTAGGAAAAGTATGATTTTCAAATCCAGGGGGTTGTTCTACATATACTTCTTCAGAGATATATCCATTTAAAAATGCACTTTTAACATCCATTTGAAATAACTTGAAATTCATAAAGCAAGCATATGCAAGTAGAAGTCTAATAGCTTCTAATCTAGCAACAGGTGCAAAAGTTTCATCAAAATCAATTCCTTCTTCTTGATTATATCCCTTAGCAACCAGTCTTGTTTTATTTCTAATTACATTTCCATGCTCATCTAATTTGTTTCTAAAGATCCATTTTGTGCCAATTATTGAATAATCTTTAGGTCTTGATACTAAGGTCCAAACATTATTTCTTTCAAATTGATTAAGTTCCTCTTGCATAGCATTAATCCAGTTATGATCATTTTCAGCTTCTTCAAAAGTTTTAGGTTCAAGTTGAGATACAAAAGCACAATGATTAAGTACATCTCTAAGTGAAGAACGTGTTTTTACCCCATGCATAGGATCACCGATAATTAACTCCTTAGGGTGGTTGTGAACATACCTCCATTCTTTGGGTAGGTCATTTGTACCTTGAGGTTGTTCTTGAATTTCTTCACCTCTTTCATTTTGTTCGTCTTCTTGATCCTTGTCTTCTGGAGTTGCTGAGTCTTTCAGAGTGATCTCCTTCATACCTTCTATTAGTGGCTCTGCATCATCAACACCCTCATTCTTCCTTGAAGGAAGATCGTTAGATTCATCAAAAACAACATGTATGGACTCCTCAACTACTAAAGTTCTTTTGTTGAAAACTCTAAATGCTTTACTAGTGGAGGAGTAACCTAAAAAGATTGCTTCATCTGATTTTGCATCAAATTTATCAAGTTTTTCTTTTCCATTATTTAATACAAAACATCGGCAACCAAAGACATGAAAATATGCAATATTTGGTTTTCTTCTTTTCCAAAGTTCATAGGGGGTTTTCTTTAAAAATTGTCTAATTAAAGCACGATTTAAAATGTAACATGCTGTGTTAATAGCTTCCGCCCAAAAATATCTTGGAAGGTTGCTTTCACAAAGTATGGTACGGGCCATTTCTTCTAAGGTTCTGTTTTTCCTTTCAACTATCCCATTTTGTTGGGGTGTCCTAGGAGCAGAGAAGTTATGGCCAATTCCATTTTCATCACAAAAATTTTTAAAATCTTGATTTTCAAATTCAGTTCCATGATCACTTCTAATATTTTGAATTGAAAATCCTTTTTCATTAGAGACTTTTCGATGAAATTTAGTGAAAATATGAAAAGTTTCATTTTTGTGAGCCAAAAAGAAAACCCAAGTAAAACGAGAGTAATCATCTATAATTACAAAGCCATATCTTTTTCCTCCTAGACTGGTGGTTCTTGTTGGTCCAAATAAGTCCATATGTAAGAGCTCTAATGGTCTAGAAGTTGAAACAGTGTTTTTGGATTTAAATGATACTCTAGTTTGTTTACCTAATTGGCATGCATCACAGATTCTATCCTTTTCAAAATTCAGTTTTGGCAAACCAAGAACTAAATCTTTCTTAATTAATTTTGACAGAGAATGCATGCTGATATGTGTAAGTCTACGATGCCACAGCCAACTAGTCTCATTGATTTTAGCATTCAAGGATACTAGGCATTGCATGTCTAATTTGGCTAAGTCATTCAAATCTATCATATAAACATTGCCATGCCTATGTCCTATAAATTTAATGTCATCGTTAATAGGACTAGTTACAATGCAAACAGATGATTCAAAAACTACTTTATACCCTTTATCACAGAATTGACTAATGCTAAGTAAGTTATGCTTTAAACCTTTAACTAGTAAAACATTCTCAATGTATTTGGAGGGAGTGATACCAATGTTACCTATCCCGATGATCTTTCCTTTGCCATTATCTCCAAAGGTGACCATCCCTCCATCCTTAGCATCAAGCGTGATGAATTGTGATTCATCACCAGTCATGTGTCTCGAGCATCCACTGTCAAGATACCATTTCCTGTTTCCTTCTTGGGATGCTAGACACACCTGCAAGCAAAGGTCAAGTCTCTGTCTTAGGTACCCAAGCTTTCTTGGGTCCTTTTGGGTTAGTCAGAATGGTTCCTTTTGGAACCCATATTTTCTTTATAGTTGTATTGGTAGATTTAAGGCATGTGTATGATTTATGTCCTATTCTACCACATTTGAAACAAGTAATATTTGTAGACTTGTTACCTGTATAATTTACATAAATATCCTTCAGAAACTTTTGTTTCTTCAGAGGTTTATAGCCAAGTCCAGCCTTATCATATATAGCTTTCTGATTTTCAAGGATCATATTTAGTTTGTTTGAACTTAAGGTGAACTTATCTACTATAGATTTCAGTTTGTTAATTTCATCCTTTAAGTTTTGATTTTCTTGACTCAAGGTGAATTTTTCAATTGAAAGAATTTCAGCTTGTTTCACTAAGGACTGATTTTTCAATTTCAGTTCTTTGTTTTTCTTCCCTAGTTTCTTTAATTCATCAATTGAGTCATAGAAAGCTTCATACAATTCTTCAAATGTGAATTCACTAGTGGATTCAGAAGTTACCTCATTTTCATGTACCATCAGACACAGATTGGCTTGTTCTGTTGAGGTTTCCTCGTCGGAGCTTGAGTCATCACTCGCACTCCAAGTCGCCATCATTGCCTTCTTTTTGAACTTTTTGGGACCTTTTTTCAGTTGTGGACATTCGGATCTGAAATGTCCCGGCTTCTTGCACTCGTAGCATGTAAGGGGTTGATCTTTCTCTTTTTCTTTGCTTTGTTCCCCTTTTGTGAATTTCTTTCTCATCCCCTGTTTCCTTTTTCTTAGAAACTTCTTAAATTTTCGGGTGATGAGTGCCATCTCTTCATCCTGTTCTTCATCTTCAGATTCATCCGTTTCATAATCAGGCGAAGTTGTGGATTTGAGGGCAATGGTTCTTTTCTTTTTGACTTCATCCTCTTGATGTTGCTTCATGCTAAGTTCATGAGTCATCAAGGATCCAAGAAGCTCTTCTAGAGGTAGAGTGTTCAAGTCCTTTGCTTCTTGGATGGCAGTCACCTTGGCTTCCCAAGTTCTTGGCAGTGACCTGAGAATCTTCCTTACAAGTTCACTGTTAGTATAAGATTTGCCAAGACTCTTCAAACCATTAATTATATCAGTAAAACGAGTAAACATGGCAGTTATGGACTCATCATGCTCTATTTTGAACAATTCATATTTATGTACAAGCATGTTTATTTTAGACTCTTTTACTTGATTTGTTCCCTCATGGGTTACTTCTAACCTATCCCATATTTCTTTAGCAGATGCACAAGTAGAAATGCGATTGAATTCACTAGCATCTAGTGCACAATAAAGAACATTCATGGCTTTGGCATTTAATTGTGCCAATTTCTTGTCGACCTCATCCCATTCTTTCTCGAGTTTGGTTGACTCCTCACATCATAATCTTGGTGGGTGTGTGAGGACCATTCACTATGATACTCCATATATCATAGTCGAGTGCTTGTATGAAAATCTTCATCCGAGCTTTCCAATAGGTGTAATTAGACCCATTGAAAAGTGGAGGTCGGTTTGTTGATTGCCCCTCGGCTAGAGAAGTACCGACATGGGTTGCCATAGATCTTTGGCTCTTTGATTGTTAGATCAAAGAAGGGCTAGAGCACCGGCTCTGATACCACTTGTTGCCCAGCTATGCAACCCAAGAGGGGGGGTGAATTGGGTTTCTAAAAATTTTAAGCCCAACTGAATACTTATGAAGAACAAAACAAAGACTTTAATTCAATATTAATTACCTAAAGCAGGAATGCAAGAATATAATAAAGAAATAAAGTGAAGCGATAAAGCACACCACAAACACAAGGATTTATAGTGGTTCGGTGCTAACCTTGCACCTACATCCACTCCCCAAGCTCATACTTGGGAATTTCAATCCACTATATTTTGTATTCAACCCGAATACAAAACGTCGGAAACTCCGACACTAGCTATCCCAAGCTAGATCACTTATTTTTCGGGTACAAGTAAACCCAAAATACTCCGATTTCAGGTTCGGATCAACCTTTCCTTGTTTTGAAAATCCTCCAAAAACAAGAACTAAAACTCACAAAGAGTTAGAAAATTTTGAGCACAGATTAATACAATAACAGCTCCTTTAAATGAGCTAATATAACAATAAAAATTTTACTCAAATGAAGAATCCTTTTCGAATTTTCTCAAGATGGATGAATGCTTGAACGAATGCTTGAGAAGAGGTTGTTTGTTGATTGAAGATCTCTTGAAAGCTTTGGAAGATCTCTAGATCAAGGTTGGACAATAGGCTTGAAAGATCCTCTTGAATGCTCTTGCTTTTCTCTTTCACAATCTCTCTTGTATATTGTGGATCCTCTCTCTTTTTTTTTTTGGATATTTTGTTGATCTCAGGCTTTTTCGTGCAGATTTCGGATCCTTTCTTCTGTTTTTCTCTCCTTTGATTTCACGTTTGATCTGCTATTTAATCTGCAATTTCTTTCACCATTTAAAGCATTTTATGATATTAGAAGCAAGAGAAAATAATTTAGGCAGATAAAGAGCCGTTAGAGCAATTTTAGGAAGCATAAAAGACAATTAAAACGGGCAAAAAAATAGCCGTTGCTGACATTTCCCGTCGCAGGGGTCGACTCATGAGTCGACTCATGCTTCAGGGGTCGACTCATGAGTCGACCTCTGTTGCAAAAACCAGAGAATGCGTTTCTGGAAATTCTTGGCTCAAATTAGTAGGGGTCGACTCATGAGTCGACTCATGCCTTGTGGGTCGACTCATGAGTCGACTCACAGGTCGTGCCAAGCCAGAAAACTAGCGTGCCAAGGAGAATTTTTGCGTGCCAATCAGCTCACAGTGCCATGAGTTGACTCATGAGTCGACTCATGCACTTCAAACCTTCATAACTTCAAAAATATAAGTCCAAACACAATGAAATTTTCACCCATAGATTTCAAATCATTTGTTCTACCAAATGGTACTATCAAATCAGAATTTTAGTGAAATTACGATTTTGTCCTTGAAGAGCATAAGGACTTTTTCATTTTAAAATTATTTGTATCCCTTCAATCTGCTTTGTAATCATCAAAATCAATCTAGGAGCAACAGAGGAAGGTCTGGCATGCACAACCAAATTGCCACTTAAGAAAGAGTATCTACCCATGGACAAAAATTTGGCCACCATTGGCAAGAACCTAATCATGAATCTCCGATGAATGAAAGTGAAAGAGAAGATGGCTAACAGATAATAGGATAATTTTAAAATCATTTGAAGTCTTTCATCAGAGTTTTAACTCCTTAAAAATGAAATCAGCAGGCAACCCAATGTAGGAACCAGATCTAGAGTTTCAGGGTTAGATCTTGAAACTTTTTCAAGATCATACAGCGGAAGACTAAAATAAATCAAAATTTATTTTTTAAAACCAGAGAATCTCTAAATCTAAGATTCTATTACATGATTATTACATAGCATTAAATCAAAAATTAAAATATATAAATATAGCATAAACTACATGTTGATCATATCAACATGTTTCTATACTACATCTAATGTATGTATTAAACAATAGATCAGATCTATTACCTTGCAAGTTAGACGTTCTAACCTCGCTGATCCGAGCTTGAGGATGATGTTGCAAGCCGCACATGCGTCCGACCTCTAGGAGTCATCCACATGAACCCACGAATCTCGATCAGAAGTCCTACTTCAGGAAATCAGTACAGTATGCTAGTACTGCGTTGATCCTTCTTTGATGGTTGATCAGGTGCCTCCTTCTTCTTGATTTGGACTCTTCTAAAAATAAAAAGTAGAAGGAGAAGTTTCAGATCTGAGATGCTCTCAGAAAACTCAAGATGGAAGGAGGAAAGATATGAAAACAAATAACTCTAGAAGAAGACCCTCTTCTTCTTCTCGTTTCTCTCTCTAGACACCCTAACTTGTGTCTTTTATATCTCCACGACTCAAAGATCTTTCTCTCTGATTTTTGGATGGCTCAAAGGTCTCTCAAATCTCTGTCTTCTTCAAAAATTTCATGAAGAAACTCATTTTATACAGAGAGATATGATAGAGTCCTTGTCTAGGTCAAATACCTAGTCAAGGCTTATCCAAACATGGCAAGATAAGGGGCGCCCAACTCTTGAGCACCTTCTCCTTATTTTTGTGCATGGATCACTAGAAAAGGGTGCACAATATGTATCCTAAAATCCATGAAAATTTTAAAAAAAATTTGGATAAATTCGATGCAAAATTGAAAGAGTTTTGGATTTCTAAAACTCTATCTCATAGAATTCGAAATCCAAACTTATTCCTTTTTGATTTGATCCAAACCACCTTCCATGTAAGAAAGAAGAGAGGAGGCCTTTTGTGAACGTGGGAGAGACCTGGAAGAGGACTTTTATCGCACAAAATAAGAGAAGATTTGCATTGAATGAGAGAGAGGGCGTGGGGAAGGCTTATGTGGTGCAAGGTGGAATCTTAGTCTTACTAGGATTCTATCTTATGACTTGTTTTAATTTAGTTTTTCAAACCAAATCAAACCAAAATTAGATCAACCCAATTAAAATAGGTCTTAACCAAATTAAGAATCTAATTTAATCAAATTAAATTAGATTTAAATCTGATTTAATTTTCTAATCAAATTAGAAATTAGATTGACCCAAGTCTTAGTTGAACTAGAACTAGTTTTTCCTTGCACTTGGCTTATCCAATAAACCAATTGGACTTGATCCAATCATATTTAATTAGACTTAATCTTAGCCCATTGGCTTAATCAAATTAAGCTAATTAGCAATCGAATTGCTAATCGATCCTCCTGCAACACTTACACTGGGTTAAATGTCAATCGTATTGATCATTTAACCCTAGAATGATTCTTAATCGTTGATCAACCATCCGATCAGATCATGAACTCTAATGTGTGTGACCTCATAGGTCCGAACCTAAGCCGGTAGCACAGGAATAAATTTTTGTACCAATCAAAGTGACCATCTAGCATGGTACCCGATGATCGGATAGGTCGAATGTGTAGAACAACATCCTTAGAACCCATGCGGATATAGTTTTCATATAATTCATCTCCTTGACCAAAATGATCATAGGACACCCCAGAGTTCAACTGTCAACTCTGATCAGGTTGTCCACATTGTATTTCAAAATATCAAATCCATCTGATGGATTACCCTGGTCAAGGTTTTGCTAAATTGAAATACAGCGACTCATTCTTCTCTAACTCTTGGAGTGATCAATCCCATCTCGATCACCCTCTGACTTCGCAAGTACTTGACTGTGCCCAGAAGCCTTCCATCCCTGAATTAAAAATTCAGTTAGTCCAGTACCAAAGCACAGTGAGTTGCTTGCAAGTCACTGAGACGATCTCAAGTATAAGGGACACTTATACCTATATCCCATCAGAGACATTCTCGACAGCAGAATACTTTGGAGTTGGTCACATTCAATGATGATGTACCAGTACATCTCACCTGTATGCCATACCAGTGTCTCCACACTCTTTGGTTAAGAGGACAACCACCATATGGCCTACAGCGACCTATGCTCGATAGAAGCTGTCGTCCTTATTAACAGCCTATCATTTGGTCGTGAACTGTTTTAAGGACTAATCGATAAATCCTCTCTTTATCGAATCTAAATAGTCCTAAGGACTTCATCATAACAACGGAGTTCATTAGAAAATGAAAGCTTATGATAAAAATGTCAAATATATTTTATTTATTAACAAATCAATTACAATACTTGGTTGCTCAACCGTCAACAGCTTGACGATTGGCTTTTTGGGACACATTTTCCAACAACTCCCACTTGTCCTAAAGCCACTCAGCACAGTATCTAATACCCATCTTCGACTTGTGGTTGTCGAACTCCTTTATCGCCAGGGCTTTAGTGAAGGGGTCGGCCAGGTACTCCTTTCCGTCGATCTTCTGAAGGTCGACGTCACCTCGATCCACGATCTCTCGGATCAGGTGAAAGCGGCGCAAGATGTGCTTCGTCCGCTGATGTACTTTGGGTTCCTTCACCTGAGCTATGGCACCAGTGCTGTCGCAGTAGAGTAGAACTGGACCATCGAGGGAGGGTGCTACTCCGAGCTCGTTGATGAATTTTCTCAGCCACACAACTTTCTTCGCGGCATCCGATGCTGCGATGTACTTCGCTTCACAAACAGAGTCCACCATAGTATGTTACTTGAAACTCTTCCAGCAGATGGCTCCACCATTCAGAGTAAAGATATAACCCGGCACGCTCCTGCTGTCATCATGGTCAGATTGGAAGCTAGAGTCTGTGAACCCACAAGTTTTAGATCTGACTCGCCATAAACCAACCATTGATCCTTAGTATTTCTCAAATACTTAAGGATGGCTTTAACCACTTTCCAGTGATTTTCTCCAGGATCAGATTGGTATCTACTCACTACTCCTAGTGAGTATGCCACATCTGATCTTGTACATATCATGGCGTACATGATAGATCCCACGGCTAAAGCATATGGGACTCTACTTATACGCTCTCTCTCTTCAGGAGTTGTCGGATAATCCTTCTTAGAGAGAGAAATTCCTTGACCTATCAGTAGATAGCCCTTCTTGAAATTCTCCATGCTGAACCTCTTCAGTACAGTGTCTATGTACATGGACTGGGATAACGCAAGCATCCTTTTAGATCTATCCCTATAGATCTTCATCCCTAGGATGTAGGATGCTTCACCCAAGTCCTTCATGGAGAACTGTGATGACAACCAAACTTTTATTCCTTGTAGTGCGGGGATGTCATTTTCGATTAAGAGAATGTCATCCACGTACAAGACAAGGAATATCAGAACTGGACCATTTGCCCATTTATAGATGCAGGGCTCTTCTCCATTCTTAATGAAGCCATACGTTTTGATCACCTTATCAAAACGCATGTTCCAACTCCGAGAAGCTTGCTTCAATCCATAAATGGATCTTTGAAGCTTGCACACCTTGGACTCATCTGTGGATGTAAACCTCTCAGGTTGTATCATATACACCTCTTCGGTCAGCTCTCCATTCAGGAAAGCTGTCTTTACATTTATCTGCCAGATCTCATAATTCAGATGGGCAGCTATTGCAAGCATTATCCGAATGGATTTGAGCATTACCACAGGAGAAAACGTCTCGTCATAGTCAATACCATAACGTTGACGATACCCCTTGGCGACCAGACGGGCTTTATAGGTCTCCACCTTTCCGTCTGCGCCTCTCTTCCTTTTGAAGACCCATTTACACCCAATAGGTTTAACCCCTTCAGGTGGGTCAACCAATGTCCATACATCGTTGACCTTCATGGACTCCATTTTGGATTTCATGGCTTCAAGCTATTTCTCGGAATCAGGTCTCTGCATTGCATCCATATAGGTGATCGGATCCTCATTATTCTCATCAAGTTCGATGGGATCACCGTCCCGGATCAAGAAACCATAGTATCTGTCCGGCTGACACGGTACTCTACCGGATCGCCTTAATGGTGCAGGTACATTGGGCTTCGGATTTGATCTAATCATATCTGACTCAGGTTCAGCTATTGGTGTCGGTCCTTCTACCTGTTGAACTTCATCAAGTTCAACCTTAGAGGCAACGGTTCATTCACCAAGGAACTCCTTTTCTAAAAAGATTGCCTTAAGACTGATGAACACCTTTTGTTCATCAGTATGGTAGAAAAAATATCTTTTGTCTCTTTGGGGTACCCTATGAATGAGCATTTGTCAGACCTAGGTTCAAGTTTGTTGTGACTAATCGTTTGACATAGGCTGGGCACCTCCAGACCCTAAGGTGTGAAAGTGCTGGCTTACGTCCCGTCCATATCTCATATGGAGTCTTAATTACAGACTTACTTGGAACCCTATTTAATAGATAACAGGCCGATTCGAGTGCATATCCTCAGAAGGATATCGGCAAGCTAGCAAAACCCATCATGGATCGGACCATGTCTAACAGAGTCCGATTCTTCCTTTCAGACACACCATTATGCTGTGGTGTTCTTGGAGGAGTCTATTGGGAGAGAATCCCATTCTCTCCTAGATATGTGAGAAACTCACTGGAAAGGTATTCTCCTCCTCGATCAGATCGAAGAGTTTTAATACTCTTCCCAGTTTATTTTTCTACTTCACTTCGGAATCGTTTGAACATTTCAAATGAATCCGACTTATGTTTCATCAGATAGACATATCCATATCAGGATAGGTCATCCGTGAAAGTTATGAAGTAGAAATATCCACCTCTAGCACTGGTGCTCATGGGCCCGCATACATCAGTATGTACTAGGCCCAAGAGCTCAGTAGCTCTTCACCTTTTTCAGTAAAAGATGACTTGGTCATTTTACCAAGAAGACAGGACTCACAGGTTGGAAGTGATTCACAATCACTGACTTCGAGGATTCTCTCTTGAGTCAACATGTTTATTCTGTTCTTGTTTATATGACCTAGCCTACAGTGCCAAAAGTAGATATCTGACACACTATCTAATCTAGGGTGCTTGCCAGTAGAATAGACTCTTATCAGGCTTGATCTTTTTGGTCTGGCTCTGCACAGATGTCCCAGTCTGAACTTGCACCTTCTTAACTTTCTTCTTCTTGTTCTTCTTCCCTTTCTTAAAAGGTCGAGAACCAGAAGACGAACCTCCCACTAAGTTCACCGACTCCTTGTGAAGTTGGTGATCCTTCTCAAAGTTCTGAAGCAACCCCAGTAACCCGTGGTAGTTCTCTTTAGGCTTTGTCATTCTATAATGAGTGATGAATGGGAGATAAGACTTGGGCAGCGAGTTCAGTATTGCATCTTTTCCAAGCTGCTCATGCAAGGGAAAGCTGAGCTTGCTCAATCATTCCATCAGCTCGATCATGTACAATACATGATCAGTGACAGAGGCACCATTCCGCATTTTGGCATTGAAGATGGCACAACTAGTCTTATGCCTCTCGACGTCATCGGATGTGCCAAAGGCATCCTCCAATACTTGAAGCATGTCCTTTGGCTGAGCCGTCTCGAATCTGCGACTGAACTCGTCGCTCATGGTAGCCAGCATGATACAGCGCACCATGGTCCGGTCACTGAGCCACTTCTGGTAAGTGTCTCTGTCTGTTCCACGTGCATTGACAGCTGGCTCCTCAGGTGCAGGATCCATTATCACATATAGGATCCGTTCATGCTCCAGGACTATCTTCAACTTTCGGTACCAGCTATCGAAGTTGGGTCCCACCAACTTATCATTGTCCAACAATGATCGGAGCGATAGGGAAGTGGCCATATTTGCACAAAGGAGAACCATAACCAATTAGTAATTGATTCATTAAACCTAAAGATTTGAATTTAATCAAAAGGTTTCTCCCACTATTTTATTCGAATTGGTAGCCTCTACCTCCAATTCGAGGAATTATCCTAATTCCTTAGTGGGTACTAGAATCCACTTAGACTGCACACAAGCCCAACTTTGGTTGGCCAACCCATGTACATCTAAGGGTAGGTTCATAACCAATTGTTTCTCTAAATAATTTCTAGTAATTTTAATTTTATCCCAGAAACCTAATCAGTAGGCTTTGGCCTCCACTGTAAGGATCCGGATAGGTCCAACCATTAACATGATCATACTTGGTGTATCTAACCAACGAATGATTAAGCCCAACTTTGGTTGGCTCACTAACCACCATTAGAGAGACACTTCCAAGTCGTCATATGATGAGTGATAATTTTATTAGTCAACAAGCACCAGGCCTTTGGGTCTGCAATGATTATTGAGTTAATGGACTCATTATCAAACACCTTAATGGGAGGCTATGACTCAGTTATCTTCATAACTTTATCATTTTAAGGACCTAATAATTTTAGAAGATTTAAATAATATAGAGGATGAGGTCAGATGAACCAGCTTATCATGATCCTCCCACTGGCTTCACCAAGTCAGCTTAAGGGAGACCATTAAAAGGGCTGGTCTAAGAGCACCTAAATCAGTCACACTAATTTACCTAGCTGACATGGGTCAGCTCGAATAGTCAAGTGATCCGATCAAAACATAATTTCACCAAGAGGCCAGGTAAGTTCGATCAGTGGGAGGGTCTGCCAAAGCTTGCCTTAGACACCATCAGAAATGGCCAGGTAAGCGGCTCCCAATTAAAAACCACCGGTCTGATTTACCTTAGACACCAACTGGTTTAATTAGTTTCGATTAGATCAACCTAACAGTTCGTGCTAGACCGCTTAGCCAAGAATCAAGTCCATTTGGTTCTCGTTAAAGACATGGACTTGACCAACTACAACTATTGTAATTGATCTAGAGAATCCTTGACCTAATCTAAGACAATAATTGATTAGATTTAGTCAATTCTCTAATTAAGTCCATCTTCAATCTAACCATAGGTCTAACCCAATTAATGGACCTAATTCTCACTAATCCATTAACCCAATATGTTATGGTTTGTGTCTTAGGTTCTTCAATTCACAATCCTAGAACCTAATCAAACAACTTCTTAATTCTTAATTAAGTTTTGGGCTGAGGGTTGGGTTCGGCTTTTCAAAAAATAATTTTTATATTTATAAAATAATTTTACAATATGATTCTACCAACATATTGCATGTTTGATTCATAATCAAGATACAAGTGAAATAAACATGAAACTACTTTAGATCTAATCTAAACAGGTTCATGTAATTGAAACAATTTCAACTTTAAATAATTTTTTGCACAAAAATTATTAACAAAGAGATTTTATTTTAGATTTAAATATCTTTTAAATCTAATAAATTATAAATTTAATCTAGATCATATCTAACAAATTTATGATTAAAGATAGATCTACACAAACTAGGACAACCTTTGCACTGTAAGGGGTAAACCTTACAGCAGGACAACCTTGCAGTTCGTGATTGATCTAAAATTTTAATTTTAGATTTAATAATCAGATTATAAATTAGATCTAATCTAAGAAATAATCTAAGCATATATAAATAATCATGTAATAAAGAACCTGGCTCTGATACCAATTGTAGGAACCAGATCTAGGGTTTCAGGGTTAGATCTTTGAAACTTTTTTAAGATCATACAGCGGAAGACTAAAATAAATCAAAATTTATTTTTTAAAATCAGAGAATCTCTAGATCTAAGATCCTATTACATGATTATTAATAGCATTAAATCAGAAATTAAAATATATAAATATAGTATGAACTACATGTTGATCATATCAACATGTTTCTATACTACATCTAATGTATGTATTAAACAATAGATCAGATCTATTACCTTACAAGTTAGACGTTCTAACCTCGCTGATCCAGTCTGAGGATGATG
>NC_025998.2:1047959-1119807 GCF_000442705.2 Elaeis guineensis | reverse complement strand
TACTTTGAAATCACTTACCGTTTACTAAGTGAGCATTGCATCTGGTTATCAAAGTGCATTGTAAACGGTAAGTGATTTCAAAAGACCCAGACATGTACCCAGCATGTAAGGCTCGAAAGAACACTAGTAACTGGGATCCATGCAACCTGGCTACGCCCATGATCTAAATCTTCATGCACAGATAATATTATGTTGTTGGTTCTCATTTCATTCTCTCCAATACGTGCTTTAGCTTCGCTAGAGAGTGGACGGACGATAGCCTTGGGGAAGTGGTTGACCATGATCCTCCATTTGATCCAGCCAAAGCCATTATCAGATCTGCCCGTTATTCCACATAACATTATCATTTGACATCTTACTCATGAAACTGCATGCTGGTTAAGCTGACAATGGCAAACAGGACCGAATGTTAATTGCAGCACTCTCACAGGAGAGGAATATATGTAAGTAGAATTTTATGTCATACAAATATAGCATTCTATGCAAAGTAGTCAAAACCCAAGGATCATGAACTTAAACAGGGAAGAATGTCTTGTAAGGTTGAAGATGCGATAACAGATACACGATCATTGTTAAACTAAGTATCAAACCCATAGTTAAATTACCTGATAAATTAAGCAGTCATCCAAGTTAAGCTTTTCTTATTTAAAAAGCAAAATAGCACATACAAACACATGCTCCCGTAGTGTATAAATGAAGCTGAGCCCAACCAAATAGACAAGAACCAAAGGGGGGAGCTTTATAAACTTTAACCAAGAAATTGAAAATTGTAGTCCCAAATTGATGCTAGAAAACAAATAGCCATAACAGTGCCATCTATATAACTTCCTTCCATGCTTTGTTCAACTATGAGAAATTCACAGATTCGCAGGAACAAGTATATTGCAGGTGCTATGCATGTGCCTATTAAGATGGGGGAAGAGTGGGAAAAGATAGGCTCTTGGAGTTGTGTTTTTAAGGGAAAAAAGAGTGAGCGAGCAGTCTGCCTTTGTGTGCTTCTGGAGTAACCCTTTACATGCCCATGCATATTTAGACATAAGTCGTGCAGATGGAGGCTTTACTTCTAGGGGCTGGATCACATGCCCAACCATAAGAGCTCTTTTTGTATAATAGTATATAGTTAGATCTTGCTTTGGTAAATATTAAACTATTGGATTTTATTTTTCACATTAAATTTTAGTCGGTGTGAGCAAACACAATAATTGAGTTTTCTTCTGGCTTAATTGGTTAGGACAGCCAATGGGGTAATGGGGCGGATGGTCAGTGGGCAAAGCAGAGGATGGCTGTATAGCAGTCTAGAGAGAGAGAGAGAGAGAGAGAATGACTAACTGCTGAACTCCTCACGTCCTCCTCATCCCCCTTCCAAGACCATAGTAACATCATCCCCCACCTTGACCTTGCCAATGCCCTCCACCCCTATTGCCTCTCCAACAAAATTATCATCAACCATAAGAATTTTTCCACTTCCACCATCTACCCCCTCATCTTTCATCTGTGACTTATGCTTAGGGTGCCAAACCTGTTTTGGAATCTTTTGAAAACTCATTCCTGCAGTACCTTCCTCATTAAAAATTTTTAACACACCTATTTCACCATGCCCTCACGGCTTATAGTAAATAAGCCTCTAACCCAACCCTGTAGCTATCCTTACGGCCAACACCCTCTCTCCTCAACCAATATGCCTACTCTCATTGTTAAATTATAAGCGTAGTTGACCTCAATTCTCATGGGAATTACCGAAACAAAAGTCACTACTACGCACTAACTAATACTACCATGTCTTCCATGGGACACAACTGGTTATAACTGGTAATGCAATAAATCTAGGCTATGAAGTTGAAAAAGGTTCCGGTAAGCACAAAAGATATTTAGTTAATATCAAGAGGAAAGAAAAGTGGAATATCACTTCACAAGAAAAATGGAAAGTCCTAGAAGAAACTGGGTTAAATTAAAGATAAGTTTCTTGACAAAGCCATAAATGCGGAGAATGGCCAGGAAAAGGCAGATGTATATACACCCTGTAAAAGGAAGATGCACCTTCATCTCTTTAAATACATAGGTACTCTTTTAAGAATGCTCCACTATCTTTGGTACCACTCAGTAAAAAGAGCTTCAGAATCACTCATAATCTTCATTGAAGATCAGCAAAGGAGGTTTAGGGTACCCCATTTTTAGGCCTATGCTGATATATCTAGTCACTGTATTTTCTTGTTTAGCGGCCAAGAATTAAAATTAGAAAGTAAAGGATGAAGAAAAGAAAAGCAAATATTGGATCCAATTTTGGTTTTTGCACTGTCTTCAGGTCCCTCATCTAAGAATTTTATGATACCATAACCTGACACAGCAAATGATGGTTATACAACAGTCTACCATTAATACTAATAATGTTACAAAAAAAAAAAAAAAAAAGATTAAAAGTTAGATGATGTATATTTAAAATGGTCATTATAGTTCCTCAAAACATAGATGCAAAGCCATTAAGAATCTAACATATGCTATTAAAATAATTAATATGAATAATGTTGATAAATTAAAAACCAATAAAAGTTTGATAATGCTTGTTATGCAGAATACATAAGAACCATGTAATGGCCATAGCATTAGAAAGGCCCAAAGCCATCACATAGGGCATTACGATTGTTCAAGAAACTACTGATCTAACATTATGCTCAAAATAAGAGTGACGTTAGAATAGGAAATAACAAAGCTTTCCTCAGTAGTCACTGAATTTTTCTTAAAAAGTGGATAAATCAACTGGAAAATTTCAAAGGAAGATTGATAATTTGTGTCTGCACTTTGACCCTTATCAAATTTAGTATAGAAGTGCTCACTATCCTAACAAATTCTTTTCCTGAACATGCATTTGAACCAGTTTTCATTGATAATAAGAAACTTTTTAAACATCATATGTGAAATTATCTCACCGACTAGTCCTTGCCACCTCTTTGGGCGAACAAAAGAGCTAACTTTGGTCAACAAGGATAGATAGGTTTCCAATGTTGGTTGTTTGGGGTCAATATTCACTGGTCCCTTTTAGGCAATAAATGATACAATTTGGGGCACACAAATTTTCACTGGAGTAAAAGGATGCAGAGCAGACCTCTCAAGGTGCATATTAAGATGATTGCATAGGAACCATCATCATGCAGCATTGCTGGTTCTGTTGGTGTATAGCTTCTAATGAAATTCAGTTGCTTAGAACTAAACCTAGAAGCAGGATGCAAATCTGAGTTAAAAGAGAGCATGCAGAAAGGGAAAACTGGAGTAAGCAGGCCAATAAGATTGATGAACAAGGATGAAAAAGAATGATTGGCAAAGGGATCTTTTGAAGATATGGTACAGCATTATATGATTTAGAGAGGGAGATAATGATCCAAAGTTCATGCAGAAGACAGCAAATAAGAGAAAGTGGCAAAGTTAACATAACAAAAAATACGCGGCAATCTTATAAGAAGCTACCACCTCCCTGGAGGATCACATAGGAGAGATGCATCATTTATATTAGAGAATGACTTCAATAAGATAATAGATGATTAACTAGATGGAAAGAGAAGAATCAAATTAGAATTTGTAAAGAATTTTGAGAAGAAATAACAAGAAGGTTTCTATTTTTTTTTTTTTTCCAAGAAAAATATTAGGTCAAATCCAACCAATTCATTAAGAGATAACAAGAAGATCTCTTAGCGTTAATTAAATGTTTCAATTGATGGGCAGCTTACATAACCTCTTTATAACAACATTTTGCATATCCACATGCGACTGATAGTCAAAGCATGGGGAAGCACGGCTGCACTTGGGGTAGCCAACTCTCTGAAAGCTGTCTGAAGTAGGTTCGCGGACTCGGTAACGGAGCCCGTGCCGGTCGGCTGGCGGTACGGCTCGGTACCGGACAGGACCGGCGCGAACCGACAGGGCAGAGAAGGGAGAGGCAGAAGAAAGAGAGGGGGAGAAGGAGAGGAAGAGAGGGAGATCTTGCCGAGTGTCGGTACGCGCGGAGGAAGGTAAGGAGAGAGAGTGGGAGACCTCACCGGCTCACCGGAGGCCTCCGGACGAGTCTTGATAGAAGAACTGAATCCCCAAGTGAATTCCATTCCCATGAAAGCAACAAGAAACCACAGGAGGAATAAAAAACAACAGAAGCCCAAATCCAAAGATGAAAGGATATATTTAGGGGGAAAAAAAATCCAAGACACTCAAAAAGAACGAAACAACGAACTCAAAGAATAGCAACAATAAACCACAGCAGGCATAAAACCCTAAAACAAAAGAAATAGAAGGACAGCAAGAATACAGAGAAGAACCAAGCCCAGCTAACCTGAACCCAGATTGGAATTTCCCAAAACAAGGTCATGCCCGCCGGACGAGAGTCCCATGGACGCCAATGCCTCCGCCTCACCCTCTGGCGCCGCCTCCGCAGCGGCCCGCTTACCCCCGCCCTGCGCCCACGCAGCAGCGAGCTGGACGGGATCCCCGCGGTTCATGCCCAAGAAGTCGTGAAAGGTATCGCAACCGCCATTATCCTTCCTCTTTCCCCCCATTTCCTCAGGAGGAAAAGTCGTCATGCCGCTGCCACCGCGACCCGAAAACGAGTTCGAATTCCCACAAAGATAAAGCGAACCACGAAGCGAGCAAAGAAAGAAAGAAGAGGGCTTTGGCTCAGAGAGAGACTCGAAGGCGTTAAAGAGAGAAAAGCTCAGTGCTCTGATTCTCCTGTCTTATTATTATTTTTTTTTCTTTTCTTTTTATTGTTCCATGGGTTTCTCTGTTCTGCAGACAGAGAGAGAGGAGAAACAGTTTGGCGATTTTTTGGATGGAGATCAGAGTCGAGTGTTTACTTGAACGCGTCGAAGACAGAGAAAGTTGGGGGATCTGGTTCTCCTTCTCTCTCTATTATTATTATTTTTTTTTAGAAGGTCTCTGGTGGCCCAACTCTGGTGGCCCAACTTGGATTACTACGGTGATCTAGGTGATCCAAATCCTAAAACGTTTTAATTTTTAATAATTTAAAAATATTATATTCGATTTGCTACGGTATGATAAGTAATTAAAAATTTTAAATATATATAAATTAATATTATAAAAATTTAAAATTACCGATCATGTAATACCAAAAATATCTTGACAACTTATTTGAAAGTTGGGATTGAAGATTGGGATAGAAAAAATTTTAAAATAAAATTAAATAAAATTTTTCTCGAAAGAAGAAAGGATTTTTTTTTTCTTCCACGAAGATGACGTCCAAGTTCTCACACGTATTTCTTCTCTTCCATGTGGAGAACATGCCTCAACCATCTACTCCATATGCAAGAAAAAATATCACGATAAAAAAATAATTTTTTCTTCCTAGAAGTCTTTTACTCGTAAAGATATTTTAGTGAACATATTTTAATATAAGATAATCATGATGGAATGATGTTGGATACTCATCTTCAAGAACGGATTTTCTATCACTGCATTGGATGGTGATTTGAGGAATGGGGGTGATTTGAAATCACCATCACATAGTATCACCATGGTGCAACCAAATATGTTGATTTCATCATCTCCATTTATATCACCCTTGATTCTGGATGGATCACTCCATACCAAATGCCCCTTTAATTTTTTATTCTTTGGGCACTCTATTTGTAGTGAGACAAAGGAGGATGAGGTTTTTAATAGATAGAATGGTTGCTCATTCATTTGGAGAGAGATTTATACTTGTGCCTCTATAGTGGTGGTCTAGATTAGGTGACTGATTGAAGATAGGACTTCGATTGATGTGAGTTAGGATGCTTGGATCTCCATCCTGCCTCTCTCATTGGTCGACCTATGGCAGCACAGAGATGGACGACCATCTATGGGTCTATAATTTGATCATTGTAGACAACAGAGGTTAGAGGATTCAGGAGATCACCCGTTTGTTTGGTGGACAGTTTGTTGACAGGATTTTTATCATCTCGATTCCTGTCCGCTGGAGCTAGGACTTGAGGGTGCGGGAGCGGTCTTGTTGCACTAAGGTTCCTACTAGGGATCTTGTTGACATGAGCAGACCGGTGCTAGACAGGAGGATCGATGCGGCTTAGATTTGGAGAGTGGCTGTCCATTCCAGGATCGGGCTCTTTCTCTGGAAGGTTGCCTAGAATCGGCTCCCAACTTGAACATTTCTGTTATAGGATAGAGGTATGGAGGTTTCAACTATCTACTCAATCTGCAGGGTGGAGGAGAAGTCGACGGAGCAGACACTCCTCCACTGTCCGAGGACGAATTTGATTTGGAGGATGACAAATGGCCAGCTATGGGGGGCAATCAGTGGCCTTTGGCTTCCTCCCTTCCTAAATGCGATCCATCAGACCATAGTTGAGAGACCCCCTAGGGGTAGTAGGGTGACATATGTCACCTATCAGATTTGGCTGTCCAGAAATAGCTTTATGTTCGATGCTGAGATGGTACCTATATGGTGAGTACTTGAGAGAGTCTGTTGCTTAACTATAGAGTATTGCCACTTTGATACTACTGATCCGAATTGTGCCGCCTCGAGTTTTTAGGACTCCCTTGCTGTGCCTATAATGATCCAGAAAATTCTGTTCATTTTTTTAAAAGCCCACTCCCTTGGAATTTATTAAGATCAACTTCGATAAAAATGCCAAAGATAACAGAGGTGGTTCGGACTATATAGTCTAGGGCTCAGATGCTAGGCTCTTGCCGGTGGAGGGCTTACAGCTCTTTAAGCCGGCCGTCTCTAGTGCAAAGCTTCGTGCCACTTGGACGGATATTATCTGTGAGAAGTAGGATGTTGGGTGGATGTCTGGCTAGGATACCACCTTCTAAGATCTTTTCGGTACCACGCATTGCAGTAGGAAGAAAGAAGAAATAAAATAAAAACAATCAATTACGTGAATCAGCCAAAAAAAGGATTCGCCTCTACAAGGCATGCAAATTTCACTATGAGAAAAAGAAATATTACAAGAGAAGATCTCACCCTCAATCCTCATACACTCAATTTTTTCTTCATCAGAAGTTTTCCTTCATAAAAGCTCTCTCTCTAGGAAGACCCCCTGAACCCCTGAAGAGATCGTTGTCTGCTGTCCAGGAGCCCTGCTCCTTTTCACAGTGTCCTTGTGTCTCTCTCTCTTCCTCCATGGGTTCTCAATTTTTCTGAACTTTTCTTGGATCAATGCTGCACCACACAGCTTCTCTATTCCACACACATGCCTTTTAAAGGCTAAAAAACTGATTAGATTAGCATAAGGAGTCCTTAAATCATTCGAAAAAGCCCCCGTGGAACCGTTAAATCGAAATCAGAATCAACCCACACCATCAGATCACGCACCAGTCCACAAAACAGTATCGTGGATCGTAAGAAATGCATGAGAAATGCCCATGCGGTCCACGCAGCTTCCTGTACATCGTCTGATCCACCGTGGACAGGGCTGTGGGCTCCTAGCGAGCGCAATGGGCCTGGGCCGCGCCCGCATGTGTGCTTGGGCCTAGGCCATGTGCCCGGGCCTAGGCCGGCCCGTGCGCTCACGTGCCTGGGCCTGGGCCGTGCACCACCGCATGCAGTCGCATCGCCATAGCTCCGTCGGCCCGTCATCGGTTGCTGGCGGTCTTCCGCCATTTCGAATTTCATGCCGACTTCAATCACGCGTATCTCCTCCGTCCGAACTCCGTTTGAGGTGATCTTAGTCTCGTTGGACTCCATTATTCATCACAGACCTTGTTGTGGGCTCAATATGGACTGAATTTTGAGATATCAAATTCTAACAATCTCCACTTTGACTTGATATTCGGTCTCCTCCTAACTCCGAGAGCTTCTGGATCTCCTCACTCCTATGCCCTGGGGCAATCGCCTGCTAATCATGGATGGGCAAATATAGAAGTCGAGCCAAACCGCTCGATCCCATCTCTGTCGTATGCTGTGCTTCTCCTGACCTGAGATCTGCTCGGGATATCATCTTGCGGCAATAGAAATTTCACCTTATGATGTCGCTTCTCGTCCTCCCGAATCTCCTGTCTCATGTCCGATCCACCTCCATCTGGAGCTCCACCTCGCTCTGGGCTCCACCTTGCACTGGACTCCCTGCCAGGTAATAATGTCCTCTCCTCCCCTTCTTTCCCTCCAGAACAATCTTATCACCGCGTAGCACTTTCAGGATTCCTCCACCAGCTACCGTCATATAGCCTTTCGAATCTAGTCTGCTCAGTGAGATAAAATTTCGTCTGAAATTGGATATGTATCGGACCTCCCCCAATATCCTCACTGCACCATCATGTATCCTCCAGCTGACCATTCCGATGCTTCTGATCGCACAACTCGATCCATCCGGCAGATAAACAATACCCTCACTATTCTCTAGGGAGTCAAACTGCTCCTCTTTGTAACATACATGATAGGTATATGCAGAATCTAAAATCTACTGCTGGAAAAAAGTAGATACCTCGTCAGATATCTCCAGGACATCTTCCTCTAAATAGCTACTGGCCGTCGCTATAGTAGCCATCATCCGATCCCTGAGTTGAGGGTAATCTCTGGCTAGATGCCCCAACTCTTCACATCGATAACACTTGGTCTTGCTCAAGTCCCTCTTGGACTTGGACCACCCTCGTCGCGATCTCTTGTCGCTCCATCTACCGCTTTTTGCTCCTCCAGAAACCACCAAACTGAGCTGCCACCACCTGAGCTCGAAGCTGGGTTCTCCCTTCTAAGAACTTCATTCTAGAGTATCGCTGTGGTGACCTCATCCATCTTGATGGTGCTCTTCTCCACTAGAAGAGCAGTCACTAAGAACTCATACGAAGAGAAAAATAATGCTAGCAAAACCAGCGTCCTGGTCTTCTCCTCAATATTCTCACCAATGTTGAGGAGGTCAGTGAGGATTTTTTGAAAGTGGCTAAGATGCTCCTGCACGCTCTGTCCCTCAGTCATCACAGCTGATAAAACTATCTCCAAAGGAAAAGAGTGTTGGTGAGAGATTTCATCAAGAACAACTCGAGCTTCGACCACAGCATTATCGGAGAAGTCTCGCTAAGTATATGGATCACCACCTTATCCACTAGATACATGCGGATGGTACTCACCGCCTGTATCTGTAGCCGTCTCCAATCCTGCACCTCCATGGTGGTTGGCTTCTCCTCGCACAAAAGAGCATCGATCAATTCTTGTTGGATGAGCACATCCTTCACTCTTGCTTGCCACAAGGAGAAATTATTTTTTTCATCAAACTTGTTGATCTCCAATTTGATTGATCCTGTCTTCTCCATCAGTCTTGCTCACCACCGCTGCAATCTGTGTCTTTGTACCGCCTCGCTCTGATACCATTTGTTGGATGGATGTTTGGCCAGGACACCACCTTCCAGGACCTTTCCGGTACCGCGCGTTGCAGCAGGAAGAAAGAAAAAATAAAACAAAAACAATCAATTACATGGATCAATCAAAAAAAAAGCTCGCCTCCACGGGACATGCAAACTTCACTATGAGAAAAAAAAATATTACAAGAAGATATCTCACCGTCAATCCTCGTATACCCAATTTCTCCCTCATAGGAAGTTCTCCCTCACAAAAGCTCTCTCTAGGAAGATCCTCTAAATCCCTGAAGAGATCACTGTCTGCTGTCCAAGAGCCCTGCTCCTTCTTCTCATAGTGTCCTCGCATCTCTCTCTCTTCCTCCATGGTTCTTAATTTTTCTAAGCTTTTCTCGGATCAACGCCGCACCACATAGCTTCTCTGTTCCACACACAGGCCTTTTAAAGGCTAAAAAACCTATTAAATTAGCATAAGGAGTCCTTAGATCACCTGAAAAAGCTCATGGAACCATTGGATCGAAATCGAAATCAACCCACACTGTTAAATCACACACCGATCCATAGAACAGTATCGTGGACCTTGAAAAATGCATGGAAAATGCCCATGCGGTCCATGCAGCTTCCTGTGCACCGTCCGATCGATCGTGGACTGGGTTGCGGGCTCCCAACGAGCGCGCTGGGCCTGGATCGCGCCCGCTCGTAGGCCTAGGCTAGCCCGGGTGCTCATGCACCGGGCCACATACCGCCGCTGCTCTATCGGCCTGTCGCCGGCCACCGGCAGTCCTCCTTCGCTCCAGATTTCGTGTCGACTTCAATCACGCATATCTCTTCCATCCGAACTCCGTTTGAGGTGATCTTGATCTCGTTGGACTTTATTTTTCATCGCGGACCTCGCTGTGGACTCCATGTGGATCGAATCTCGAGGTATCAAATCCTAACATAGGAGTTACAGACTGAGAGGATTTTTATTAAGAATGACTCCGTTATAGTCATCGGCTAGATTCGGGATGAGATGAAGTATCTGGATGTTCATCCATTTTTTCATGATATCTGAAGATCCCTTCGTCACTCCATTGAGATGATTGTCCGACATATTCATTGGAAGACTAATAGTGCCGCGAATTGGATTGCTTCCTTTGTTGTCGAGCATGTCGAAGATTGGATCCGGTGCCAAGACGATGCCTGCTCTCGAATCTTAAGAAATATTTTATATTTTGATTTTTTTGAAATATATTCATATTAAAATTATGTGGATGTTCGTTTGTACCAAAAAAAAAAAAAAAAAAAAAAACACTTTATTTGTGTTCTCTCCTGGCCGTTTGAGCGAGGGAATGTGTAATTAATGGGTTTTATGGGGGGGATTGTCACCGTCTTATGGGTTCTATGGGTTTATTTACCTTTCGAAGAACAGTTCTTGGATCTACTCGTTGGATTCCTTTTGATGGGATACTGGTTGGAATATGGAGAGTAGAGCGAACCCTCTGGATATCTGGGTGATCTTTCCTAAGAACTAGGCTGGTGTATCATATTATCTATATAAAACAGATAAAATATAAGTGTACAATGCCCATTCATGAAACAAAGCATGACCTCAAAACCAATTAAAGAACATAAGCAAAAACTTGAAAAATACTGGAATCTAAATTTAGGAAAACTTCAAAATTTTACTCATTGAGCCAGTAATTTTCAGGAACCTGTAAAAATTAAAGAAAATTCTTGAAAGTTCAAGAATAACAATATTTAATACATAGGCTGACAAATATCAGGGACACAACAATCAAATATGCTTTCACTTTTAGAGACCTTAAAGAGCTAAGTGGTGCTGATAAATAAGATGCTAGAAGACATGTGCTGATGCTTGACGGCTGATGACTAAGTGTGGGAATTGTGGGGATTGCAAAGAGGTCTGCTCATATAGGGGTTGTATCTTTGGCGTAAAAAAAAAGATTCACCTTCCTTCGCATGAATCCACCGTTCGATCAACCACCACACAGAACTCAAAGCACTCTGAACTATGTTATCCCTTCACCGGCATAGATCTCAAAATGTCAGCAGATCCATGCAAAGTATGGTGAATCCTTTCTCGCGAAAGATACAACCCCCTCCTGGATCTGCTCAATCCCGTATTGGCATAGCTGTCTACAATGAAGTTGTTAGATATTTGCAACAATAATAACATGCGTGTTGATTTTCCATTTCCTCATCAAGGAAAGCTGCTAGGAGCCTAGGAGTTATTTAGTAGATAAGATGTTTATAGCTTCACACAGACAATAATACGCCAAGACTTCCAGGAATAGTTTTAAGCACCTTCAGTCACTTTGGATTACAACAAGTGCAAGAAGCATTCAACATAACAGTATTAATAATTTACATTAGCACAAAAAATAGTCCCAACAATAAAAAGGCCAAACAATGACACGCTATTTTTACAAACATGGATAGCAACATACAAATAAATACACTCTAAGAAAAATATAGTCGTGCCAAGAAACCCATCGATTTTGATAAATGAATCAACCTGCCTCATAAATTCAGGAGTTTTATGCTGATCCAAACTCTGCAAACCACTTCTCATGGCGCTCAATATCAGCAGCAGAAACACTTCTCTGGACCTTGCTCAGAGCTTCCTCAAAGTCACACATGGCCACAGGGTCATTTGAGATCTCATCCTTGGACATGTTCTTGATCTCATCCCTTGTCTTGCCTGCAATTTTTCGCCTCATGCCATTCAATGAAGCATCGCGGCAGACATTTGTGAGATCGTCTCCACTATAACCCTCCGTTCGGCGAGCCACTACGTCGATGTCTACATCTGCAGCTACCTGTTGATAGTACACATGTGAATCAAAGATACACAAGCAAGAATAACTATAAGGAGACAACAAGGATTTAGCACAAGTTCTATAATTTTCCTGTCAAAATTCCAAATGATGTGGTAAGAGAAACATTTGAGAGCTTGAAGTATTATACTGCTGTGGATCATACCTCAACGGTTCTTAGATTAATCTTGATAAGCTCTTTTCGACTCTCAAAATTGGGAAGAGGTATGTATATCCTTTTTTCCAGCCGCCTCCTGTATCACAATGCATAAACAGCAAAACATCAGAACAAAGGAAAGGTTGGGGATCTAAAAGATCGCCATCTGAAACAGCCCAAAAAGAGAACCTGTAAAAAGATCTGGCTAAAAAAAAAAGAAAATCAAATGCTAAACACCACAGCAGCAAACTGATATTGTTAGAGTTAAATTAATTCTAACCTAAGTGCCTCATCTATGTCCCATGGAAAGTTAGTAGCAGCCAGGACCATCACTATTTTGCGCTGACCATCTTCACCAGTAGAGCTGTTGTTGACACCATCCACTTGCACTAGAAGTTCAGATTTCACCCTTCTGGATGATTCATGCTCACCTGAAGCTCTGGACAAAATCACACATTTGACAATCAGCAAACAGCCATGTATTGGTGAAAGCGAAATCAAATTGATGAAATTCATGAATGTATGTCAGCACCAGGTCAAACTTGAGAAATACCATATTGGAGGGTTATAAACAAAAAAGGGAATCAAGGGGCAATGAATATGATCTCTTACACATTTTGTTCCATGAATCTAATAATTAACCAATTCAAAGATAGCTATGCTCATGGAATAAATAAAGACTGGATTAAATGAAACTTGCCTCATAAACTCAGTGATCTATGGTATACTAAATATTTTTTGATAAAACACATGCCCGCTGGTATGCTTAACCTATCACAAACATTTGATAACAATAATGCAATAAAAACACTCCAGATAAATCATTGGAATTTAAAAGGAATGACCTGGCAAGAGAAAATTATTCAAGCACCAGATAGTAAAATTAATAGGAAACAAACTTCCAGGTAGGCATACCCTCGAGAAGTGCAAAGAGAATCGATTTCATCAATGAAAATTGTACTTGGAGCATAAGCTCTAGCAAGATCAAACAGGCAGCGAACCATGCGCTCACTCTCTCCACGCCATTTGGAAGCCAATGTAGCAGAAGAAACATTGAAAAATGTTGTTCCACATTCGGTAGCCACAGCCTTAGCCAAAAGTGTCTTTCCAGTACCAGGTGGACCAAACATAAGAACGCCTTTCCATGGTCGGCGAATGCCCTGGAAAACAGATAGCCTCGAACATAATGATTTGTTTAAGACTTCATTCAGTTTCCCACTACCTAACATCCAAGTATAGATAATACAAAAAGGCTGATCCTTAGTGAAATTGAATAATTGCTTAGCCAGCTTCTCATTGTTTAGCCAGATTCTCACCTGAAAACTTGTATTTGGTATTGTTTAGAAATAGATTTCCAAACTATGAGCTTAAACTGTGAAGTGGAAAACGGAGCCTTCATGCCAACTAACCTTCTAAGCTTCTTTAATATCAGATTATTTTCTATTGGACTATTCTGCCTATGATAACTAAGCCTCTTAGGATATAGGGCCAGCATAAACCCTTAGCTAGTTAAGAGAATGCAATAATCCATTTATGATAAAAAACAAAAAAAAAAAAAAAAACATTAAGAAGAACCTGAAAATACTCGGGCATCCATAACGGAAGAACGACAGCTTCCTCTAAAAGTCTTTTGGCTTCACTGAGCCCTGCAACATCATCCCACCTTACACCAGGGCTAGTCTCCAAGACATCCCTTTCTAGCATTGCAGCCAAGTCTGCATCAGGTCCCTCGTACTGTCCCCTCTTCAACTTTCCTTCCTCTGCATCACCACTCTAGAATGCCACAAGCATATCAATAACCATGAAAGCCTAAACATATTATCAGCACTAAATTCATGACAGCAATATCATTAACAAAAATCCTAATGGTGAAATGGGTAATTTCAATGAAAATTAATAGCAGTTATAAATGACACAATCATGCATAGATTTTGAAATTAATAATGAAGAATGACAGCATCATGAAACAAAAGAACAATTTGTACATCACTGCAAAAGGTTCTAATAAGACTGATTCTCTAAACAATGACTGCAGGCATTAACAAATCTTCTTATTGCTTCTATTATCTCTTTATGCCTAAAACCATTTGGAAATTTGATCAGTATATAAAATGTTGCAGGCTTTTCCGAGTCATTTCTTTTCCGTTGAACAAGATTAATATAATGGATCAAATCGATAAGCTACTTCTTCTTCTCAATTGTGTGCAATGATGAACAATTAGTACAACAGGACCTTGTTCGCAGTTCCTTTATAAACATAGATTTTTAGTTGCTTGTGTATCTCATGATAAACCTTATGAAAATTGCATGTATGAGCCTAGGTTTAGAGTTGATTGCAGATACCTCCATTTCTCATTTTGACAGTGAGCTATTGATTTACTGCTTAAACCAGAAGAGTCCAAACAAAATTATCTATAAAAAATCATATGGGAAATGCAAAACAAGTTATGAGCATCAAACCTGGTGTTTTTTAGAAAATGGCAGCTGTTATATGACATACTTTACATCGATAACAGAAAATGACAAGCAGTAGAGGAAAGCAGTTGAACAAGCAAAACATTTTATTAAGAATACTATGTATGTGAATGATCATGGATTTGCAGTTTGCAATTTGCAATTTGTGGTTCAGAACAGTTGAAAAAAGGCTGCTTCACTTCAACCAGTAAGGACAGCAATGCAAGAAAGGTGGCATTAACTGATTAAATTACAAAATTTACCTGTGAATCTGCCTTGCTAGAGCTTGATTTGCTTTTCTTCCCTGACAGTGCAGATGATGTTGATGATCTGACACCCGAACTACTTTTGCCTGCATTTGACTTTGCCCCACGTCCGACTGTTCCAGCCCTAGATGAACCACGTGCCCCTGTTGCATCCTGGGAGGATTTTCTCATACCTGCTTGCCCAGCTCTCATGGATCTTCTTGTCTGCGGATCTCGGCTAGGTGGTCTCCAAACATCAGGATCGTCCATGGGGGCACACGAGGAAGTTGGATATTCATCTAATGGTTGGAAAACAAAAGACTTTGTAGTTATAGGAGGCGAAGAGGACCGCCTGGACCCTGGAATTTCCTTGAAAGACCTTAACTCAGCATCCAACTGTTTGACAATGTCTATTTCCTCAGAAATAGCTTTCTTGCAGTTCATCCATTTTGAACGAATGATGGCATCATCTAGAGTGCTAAGATGCCTGTAAGCAGAGATAGAATTATATTTAAGTGCTAAGAACTAGTAGCTTTTTATCTTTTTTAGGCAGTAATCTTTTATTCAGATCAATGATAGGAAAGAGATACAATAGGGTTCCCCCATTAGACAGTTCTGTTGTTACTGACAATGCACTCAACCCAAAAATGCACACTGAACGTTCTATTAGGGTTGATACAAGCTATACAAAAACTGCCCCTCGCAACATGAAGATCTTGGCACGCATCATCCTCCCAGACAACTTATTTTCATAAAGCAGTCTTTGGTTACCATATTTCTCACCATCAGAGGATGAAACTTGATAGTCCCTGCCAAATTGGTCCAGGAAAGAGACAACTGAGTAGCAAATGAGCTATTATTTCATCCTCTACATGACCAAAAAAAAAAGGTATACATCAGTTGAATCCTGATCCTACCAAATAACAATAGCCCAATGTACAAAAAAAAAAAAAAGGAAAAGAAAAAAAGCCCAAATACAGAAATTTAAACGTGGAAACTTTTAGATGCCTGGCCCACTTCTTCCAACAGTATTCAAGCACTTCTAAAGTGAGAAAGAATAAATTGAAACTGACTAAAATCAACCCCTCAGCATCTCATCTATTCACCTTAAAGGTGTAAGACCACCCTTCCATGTCCAATTTAAAGCCATCAAAAACAGAAAAATAGTAATACTAATAAAAATTCTACAATTTCATCATTATGATCTATCTAGTGATCTCTCAAAATACACAACCCTCTCTCCCCCCTCTAAAAAAAAAAAAAAACAAGAAACAAAGAAAGAAAAAACGAAAACTAAAATACAAAAATATCCAAAAACATGTAGATACAAGGGGAGGAGGGAAAGAACTCAACACATCTTCGGGGCTGCAGTGATTTATATCAAATTCCATCTGTTAAACTACATGGCAGCGTTTCTAACTAACTATCCAAGAAAGCAAAGAAAAAGAGAAGAGAAAAGAGGAAAAGATGAGACATGTCTGAACAGTGAAGCTTTGTCCCTGGGCTTGGGCCCAAAACGCGCCTCTTGAGAAAAGGAGGGTCTCCCATCCTATACGAGGATATAGTGGTATTGTCCGCGCTCCATCCCAACAAGAAGTATGGTCCTCTTTGATGCTCAAGCATACTCCAACTTATATGCCGGGCCTTGAGCTCGGCTAGTACACCCTTGGCTGCCGGGTCTTACGGCTTTGTTTCTGGGTTTGAACCCAAAAGATGCCTCTTGAGGGAAGGAGGGACTCCCACCTTATATGAGGCAGAGCACCCTTACCACGTCATAATTAAGGTTCTCAATCTCAGTATCTAGAAATGCAAATAGCAATAGTATCGACATTGTCAGCAATGATGCTCTTCTTCCCTTGTTTGCATGGCACTCCACCCCCAAGATTTGCAATTTCAATTTTCAAAACAAATATATTCAAGGTGCTCGAATGAGAAAATCAAGCTGGAGGCCATTCTTCACGAAATATTTCTGGACCAGTCGCCAATGGTGACACATATTATTAACTGCCCCAAGAGACTAGAGTCTTACAACCACATCCTTCTCGGGTACCACGGGCAACAGCAAAGACCGTGGAAAAATCCTATTCATAAAAGAAAACAGAAGAAGCTGATGCCGGAATTTGGAGGAAAAAAGCTACATTTTCTTGGGTAGCTTTGCTACATTTCAACTAAATTTGGTAAGAAACTAGATCCAACCGATTTGAAACTTATAAAAAGAGTGACGAGAGAAAATTAACAATTTTTCGAATGTTTGATCGCGGCAGGAATAGAAGAACGGAGGATTGCGTTCTTGAATCGAATACAAGGAGATGGGAGCGAGTGGGGTGGAAGGAATTACTTGTTGATCTGAGCGATGACACCGTCGAAAAAGATGATGGAGGTCTCATAGAGACCTTCCAACGCGTACTCCCTCGCAAGCTTCAGGTGATCTTGGAGGCCCGCTAGGGTTCCGACCATCGTCGCCGAGATCTACGGTATGGGAGAGGGAGCTAGGTCTCCAAGAATCCTAGAAGGTTTTTTCTCTCTTTCTACCTTTATATAAAGACTTTTATAAGTTTAGCCCTTGAATTGTCTCGAGATGGATCTTCGTCGCTCCGGCTCGCACCGTGGGACAACGGCGACGTTTAAACGCCCGGTGGAACTAAGAATGTTTGATTACGAAAATGCCCCTAAAATGTTCGAAATAACCTCATTATTGTCCCCTTTTTTTTTTTTTTTTTTTTTTTCTTTTTTTTTTTTTTTTTTTTTTTTTTTTTTTTGACCCCTTTTTAAAAGGGCAAGATTAACCCCCACCCTAGGTCTTTTAAATAGACTTTTATATTCTAGCAACAAAAAAATTACTATGAGTGTTCTAGTTGTCTCATTCGAGCATGATTAATTAGAAGCTGATAAAATATTATATTTAAAAAAAATATTTTAAGATACTATTTGGTATATCATTGGTGATGTAATCACTGATGTGATAGAGTCACTGAGGTGATATGAACACTGAGGTGATGTACAAATACTAAAGTGATATTAATCATGGTATTTAATATATCATTGGAATATCACTGAAAATAAAACTTCACTATGTTTGGTATATCATCAAATAATGATAGTGATAATATATAAAATACCATAAATAGCCTTATACATTTGTACATAATAATTACTCTACAACTTGATGAAACATTCTTCATTTATAACTCCTCACAAAAACATATAGCAGTAGTAATAATAATAATATTTATTTATTTATTTATTATTATAGATATTTATTTTGATAAATCTATTAAAATGATATTACAATAATATTATATATAATCAAACTTGACTAGGTTCAACCAATTTTGACCATCAACATTAGGATTGTCTATTAGGAATGATTTAGCCCATCAAAATAAATTGAAAAAAAGAAAAGCATGAAGGATTTAGCATGATCCATCCATATCAATGAACCATATCTTTCTATAAAAAAAAATAAATATCTAATAAATAAATAAAAGATATCTATATCATTTAACTAAATCTGTCAATAAAAATAAAAAATACATCTAGTAGATAGGCATCTATAAAAAAAACGAGAAGATTTTTATTTTTTCAATTTACTGACTAGAAATATTTTTGTCCCAAAATAATTTGAGCACATCACCAGTATTCAGTGATGTGCTATTACCTGGGATATTTGTGGTGATAGCATCACTGGAATTTATCACCGAATTTATTATTAGATCCTTCGTCACTAGATGAGATTTTATAATACCAAACAAGATGATCACATTACCTAACTCACATCACTGGATGATGTGAAATATCATTCCCTATCAAACAGCACCTAATAGATTTATACAATGCCAGGCATCCATGAAAGACATGGATGAAATATATGATAATTAATTATAGGTTAAAAAAATAAAAGCTTATCTTTTCACTGGTATGAATTTTTAAACAATTATCTAAATGATGAATTCGGAGATGAAACTAAGATCAAAAATATTGTAGGAAAATAAGAAGAAAAAGTTAGTTCTACGTCTGGCACCAAAAATAAAATTAAATGAGAATTATAAAAAATAATCAATTGACTATAATATATTCAATTATACAGAAATGGGAAGAAAGACAAAGATTTTAAATTCTCAAAAGAAAGGGGAAGCTCATATGAAAAAATATTTAAAAATAAATAATGGTTCAAAAAATTATAGTAAAATATTAGCTAAAAGAAAATAATCCATCTATAGAAATTGCGTAGTGTCCAAACAATGATCAACACAAGTATTATAAAATGCAGAGACCAAAACTCAACACATTTTCATTGCATCATTTATCTACTTAACAAATCAAGTAACATTAGAAAAATAAACTATCATTTAATCTTTTTAATTAAAAAGGGAAAAAAATTAAACAGAAAATTTATCAAATAGGTGACGTGGGCTACCATGCAAATTTAATATAAGGAATTAAGTTGGAGAGAAGAAATGGCTGGATGAGGATAGAGAGAGTAGTATGGTATGAAGTCTTAAATTAAAAAAGAGAGTAGAAAAGGGACGAGGAGGCATATGGCTAATGGGGTTCTGTAATCAAAGCGAGAAAAGGTTACCATATATCATAATTAAAATATTATCAAACTTTTAAGACCTTTATTTGGGTTAGCTAAGAAGAATTTAAATCTAACTGATTTAAAAGAAATTGATTTAGACATTTTGCAATGGATGACCAGAATCTATTCTACTTGCTTTTTAGGAGTAATATTGTAATTGAAATATTATCGATTTTTTGAGACTTCTTTTTGGTTAGCTAAGAAGAATTTAAATCTAATTAATATATAAGAGATTAAAGTATATATTTTGCCATGGACAACCAAAACCTATTCTATTTACTTTTAGGAGTAGTATAAATTTGTGCTAGTATATACTTGCCCTTATAACCCATAGATCACCTCATATAGTTTCTTATCACTTTTCTACCCTCAAATTTATCTTCAAACCCTCTCTATGAGAAGAGGGGAAAAAGGTGATTAATATATGCACCACAACGGGTTTTTTAATGTATTTTTTATATCTCTATTGTCTCTTAAATTGTTTGGAGAGAGACAACAAGGAGCATATGTAAGATGATATTCATATATATCGAATTGAAAACAGCTAATGCATCTGTATGTTTTTGATATGGTAAGTGATATTTGAAGTCCTATTTTGGTATTTGCTTGGTGCATGCATGCGTGATCTTATCATGTTGCATTGTTTTTTTGTCTTTACAATACTTATTCAAATATTATGTTGCATTGTTTGTTTGTTTTTACAATACTTGTTCAAACCACTTGTTTGTCTCTTTTCCAGAGAGTTGTAAAATATTGTATTTTCATAGAAAAACTTCTTTTTGCATACGTAAGAAAATACTTATACAACCTCACGAACTTCAAGCTAAAGATTGACTCCTCAATTTGCTCCAAATATAAAACAAAATGTTACGGCAAATTCTCATCTATAGGCCATAATATATCTTATAGTTCTTGTTTTGAGAAAAGGATTAAGATCTCTTATCTCAATAGTCATATTTTTCATCAATTCATTCGACTTCAAGTTACAGACCCCTCAATATAAAACTTAGGTCTTCTACTAAAAAAAATCATTGTAATTCTCCAATATCTTAGTAAGCTCTAACTCAGAATTCTGATGCATGTGGAGATGAATAAAAATTGATCTGCCATTGAGTGACAGGTGATTAGATAGAAGAGAGCATTCAAGCAAAAGAATTTGTCATTGGTATAACCAAAATCATCCAGCAAACTTGCTGAACAATATGAATGGATTCTTCAGTAACCAAATTCAAGAGGATATATGTCAGATTCGGTAGAGGAAGCCATCTCTATCTGCTCCATCAACTCTCTCAGCCTCTCATACATCTCTTCAGCTTGAGGGTGGGACCTATCTTCAGCGTTGAATGAGTGCACCCGATTCTTGACCTCGATCCAGCTCCAACCAGGTACCTTGGTCAACCCTCTGCTCCTCATCACCCTCTGAATGGTCGCTCTGTCATCCCACATCCCAAAGCCAGAAAACATGTTTGAAAGGAGGACATAAGTTGAATGCTCTCTAGGATCTAACGCCATCAACGCTTAGCTACATAGCTCGCCAGTTCCATATCACCATGAATTCTACATGCGCCCAATAGAGTCATCCACACCATGGCATCTGGTTCAAAGGGCATCGATTCGATTAGCTTCTTTGCTTCATCAAGCTGCCCATTCCTACCAAAGAGATCGACACCACATGCATAATGCTCCATCCGCAATGGGATTCCATAGATTGGTTCCATTGATGACAGAAAATTGGATCCTGCTTCCACTAACCCAATGTGACTGCATGCTGAAATTACAGCCACAAAAGTGATGTGATCTGGCGCCACCTCTAGTTCTTGCATCTCGAAGAAGAGATCGAGGGCCGTGCGCCCTCGTCCATGCTGAGAATACCCAAAGATGATCGAGTTCCATGTCACTGAGTTATCTTTATGCGACTCATCAAAGGACCTTCTTGCATCATCGATGACCCCGCACTTGGAATACATATAAATCAATGAGCTAGCCACAAAATCATTTGATCCAAACCAGACCTGAAAACTAGGCCATGGATTTGCCGACCCGGTTGAAGGACCGCCAAGTCCGAGCACGATCGTAGTGCAGCAGAGAATGCATAGTGATCGATCTCGAGACTTGCTGATCGGATATGACCGAAGAACTTCAATGCTTCCTCGCTTAAACCATTCTGAGAAAATCCAGTAAGAATTGAATTCCACGAGACACTATCTCTTAACTCCATCAAATTGAAGCATCTCATGGCATCCTCCATCAAGCCATTCTTGCAAGATCTAATGTACATGGCAATCAATGCATTAGAAACCGGGGTTGTACTTTCCAGTCCCCTCTTGATCACCAAGCCATGCAATACCCTCCCTTGTAGGCCATGCTCGAAACAAGCACCGATCGCACTGGTGAAAGTGTACGTATCTTGAACAACCCCAGCCTCCTGCATCCTAACAAGGAGCTCGATCGCATACTCTGTGAAGCCATAGCTGGCGTAGGCTGCAAGCATAGAATTCCATGTCACCAAGTCTTTACTATCATCCATCCTGTCAAAAACCTTTCTGGAATCTGCTATCGACCCACATTGCGAGTATGCCGTAATCGCTGCATTGTAGACGACTGCATCTATCGCTCGGCCATACTTTATGATCTTAGCATGCAATTGAAGCATCAGCTGATAATAAGGAGCTCGGTCGAGAAAGGTTAGTAGGCTAGCAAATGTGGCCTCGTCGGGCATCAGACCCGCTCTCTCCATACGGTCGAACATCTGGACGGCATGGTCTGCCTCGCCTACTCCGGCATGCCCCGCAATCAAGGCATTCCATGACACCGTGTTCGGCTCCGGCATAAACTGGAAAACCGAATAAGCTTCTGCCATCCTTCCACATTTCGCGTACACGTCGACGAGTGCGCTCCCCGAGAACACATTGCCATCGAGGCCCGACTTTACGATGAGGGAATGCAACTGGCGGGCAAATTCGAGTTGGCCAGCGGAGGCAACCGACTTGAGGATGCTCCCGAGGGTGTACTGGTCGAAGGAGAGGCCCTTCGCCATCATATTTCTGAGTAGATCCCATGATCGGTGGTACGCGCCGGATGAGACGTGGGCGGCGATCAGGGCGTTCCAGGAGACGGTATCTCGCTGCGGAATTTCGTCGAACAGCTTGCGGGCGTCCGCGAGGCCGTTGCGTTGGGAGTAGGCAGAAAGGACGTTGTTCCAGGTGTACGGGTCGGTGGCGGCTCCGGATTTTATCAAGCGGGCGTGGGTTTTCGCCGCGGAAGAGCGTAGGGCTAGAGTTTGGAGACTCGGAGATGAGCGCATGTATGTGGTATACTCCGGGTCGTGTCTCTTAAGTGGGCGTTGGGTCGGGTCCAAGTTTTTGCAGACCCCCGGATTCTGAGGGAGGCCCCAGGATGGTTTTATATATAAATAAATAAATCCATGATAACTGGATGGATGATGCCGTATGATATGGCCAACGTTTTTAATAGGGTGTTATGTCTCTCCTCCAGGGAAGATGACCAGGCAGCAGAGTGGTGCCTGCTTCTTGTTGGACTAATTTTGATGTCTATCCGCTGATCTCCTTCTCCCGAGTTCTCTCGTTAATTTTCTCACCGCCGGTGCCAGTGGCTGCGCCGGCCATCTTTTCTTTCTTGATCATTTTTCAATATTTTATATATGTATACATATAGAGAGAAAGGAAATCAGGATGGAGGAGATGGCAACCACGAACCCCGATCATTGACTTGAACTCTTATTAGCAGCATTATTATTGCTGCTGCTAGTTTTTGTCATCATCTATTACTTCTAGAAACATCCGATCTAAGCTTTACGAGGAAAGTTAGAGTCGTTATTTTTGTTACATTTTCTAAAGATGGTTATTTCTAGAAGCATTATTGAAAATTTTCCAGCTATCGTAGTTTACAAAATGAACGTATAATGACCATACTTTTTACATGACGACATTATAATGAGCATTATCTTATAGAAGTTGAGTTGGAACCTCCTTCCTAAACCAATGGGTATGATGAGCATTATCTTATAGAAGTTGAGTTGGAACCTCCTTCCTAAACCAATGGGTATGGAGGAAAAGGATTCATATATATATATATATATTCAATTGAGTTGAGTTGGAACTGACTTCATTATTCTAGTGTTCTTGCTACGAGAGGACTAGGACATGGCGATTGTTCCAGTTGTGGTCCAGCATGAGAGACAATCTCACATACATTTTTTCTCGTCCCATTGCCAGGCACATTTAGAATGTGTTTTCTGAAACCACAGCTTCTGATCCTTCTACACTTTTGGATGGGAAGCTATCTTGACCGGTGCAGCAGCAAATCCTTAAGCCAATTAGCTTGCATGCTATGGGTGATTTGGAATTAAGCAGCAACCATGCAATGACCTCAGAATGGCCTTCATGCTTTTCACACCACCAAGTATCATCTAGCTTCAGGACATTCGGGCATACGGGACGCACCTTCCCGTCCTTCCGTCACACAACTTGCTAGTTTATAGCCCCCTAAAACCAGGGTCTTGGAAATTAATTTCATGGTGTTGTTAATGAGGGTAACTCCGGTACGAAGTTTATCATTAGAGTTGGCAGCTGGAACATTGTTCAAACAATATTTATGCTATCAAGCATCTACATGTTTCCTCATTATGCACTTGAAGCTTTCCACATTATGAGTGAAGGAAACGCAGGACTGGCTTGATCGATAACAAGTGAAATTATCGACACATCGGCTTTTCCTGCTGGGTTGCGTCACCTTGTTTTCTTTATGCATCCCGCAGTTCCTTTCTGACAACGTAACGGGGACTTTGGTTCCCTTAGCGTACCTATAAATAGTGCTCAAACAACAAGGACAGAACATTAAATTGGAAGCTTAAGGTGCAAGTGAGCCTACCTAATTCTAAAACAGCTAGTTATTGAATGGCTGGTCAAAAGGAAGTCCACACATGTTACTTATAAACAAAAGCTTGCTTTGTTGAGATAAAACACATTAACCACTCACAGCACGCACGTTCGCCAGTCATGCAGCAACGAGGATGACCTACATATTAGCTTTAGATGGGTCAAGATGACGAAACATTTGCTGCGTTACTCTATATATCGAGTGAATGACAGAGAGACTAAGTGAATGACAGAGAGACATGAATGCAGGTCACAGTAACAGAAAAATAAAAAAAATTACCAAACCACGGGAGCGCCTGCTGCTCATGACCAACCTTTACCAAAATGAACAGAACCCTAAAACTAGGAATCTCTTTCCATATGACATTCGAATATAGGGAAAGGCCCCCGTATGAATTGAGCAGATCTTAGTAGTGGTGATCAAAGAACTCAACAAGCTGGGAATATGCGCATCTGGCACCATACTAATGGCCAAACATGCATCAATACTGATAATAAGCGCCCACACTATTACAACATGCCTTGCTTTCAAAGCAGCAAAAGATTCCCACGTAGTTACAATAAAACACCATAATACAAAAAATATATAAGGAAAACTTACTCGAACACTTTGAATGCATTATAAACTACCCTAATCTCTCCTTGCCAGTGCCACATCATAACTATGTAAGAGTGGCAGCCATTGGAGGGGTCATAACAGGTCTCACCAGGACGGCTGTGTTTCCAGTCACTGGCTGAAAGGCGGCAGCACTCTCCAGACGCTCCCAGGTCATCTTTCTTTTCTCCTCCACTGCCTCTCTCCTCTCTTCCTCCTCCTCGAGCTTCCTTTGGCAAGCCAAAAATAGCTCCTCATCCATTTCAGAGAGCATCTTCCTAACATTCATTGTTAGATTCAGGACTGCTTGATTCCAGTGACTCCGGCTGTTCTTCTCTAAAGCTGGGAAGATAAGGGGCACAATAGCTTGCCGGTTTTGTGCTACCAGACTAATCACATGGTCGTTGTTCCAAAAGAATAGAGCCCTTTCAGCAACCTGCAACATATTTTTTATTCTTTTAAAGCAAGTAAGCAATTGATAGAAAATGAACATGAACAATGATGATTGCATAATGATGGTATTGAACAGCATGTTGAATCCTCACGACAAATTGGCATGACTTTGATAGGCAACAACTGATCAGATTAGTCTACATGTCCAGGCTCTGGTGACACCTGACAACCATAGTCACAAGTTCGGCATTCAGGAAAGATTCCGCTAGAGGTAATGATTTGACATTCAGAAAAAGGAAAAAAAAAAAAAAACTGGCTCATGGTGTTCTAGTGGTTGAGACGTTAGTGATTATTTAAAGGGTCACATGTTCAAATTTGAATTCCATCAAGTTTTCTGTTTTCTGTTTTCTGGTCATTTTTCTTTTTTGGCCGACAGGTTGATATAGGAGACCACCCGGGTCATAGTCCAGGTTCTGAGGTGATCCAACCCACCCAGACTCTTGGGTAATAGACCAGGTGAGTTGACCCAAGTGACTAGACATGCTTACACAATGAGTTCAACCATCTTTACCAAGTCAAACTAATCAATCTAAAATAACTTGCTTGGCTCATTGCTTGAACCAGATTATTTTGGTCAACTAGGTAAACTTTTTGGAATAACTGCTTAAATTGGTTAGTTTCACCAAATAGTATAATTACCATACATAAGGCACTGTTGCAAAATATTGAACAGTCAAAAAGAGACTTTATAACTCATTTCATGCCAGAAAGTATTTATTAAAAAAAAAAAAAAAAACTGTGAACTTAACTGTCATGCAACCCACTTCATTACAGAGTGCAATTGTGCATAATCAGGAAGCACTGTGCTTTGTACAATAAGAACTCAAAGCTCTATAACATACAACTCTTACCATGTGAGAAGAAGCTGCAGTGCCCAGATCTTACTAGTCCCAGATTTCATAGAGATCTAACATTCTCAGGCTTTCAAATGAGTATTACAAGTCAAAAACTTCTTCCAAGAGCTTAAATCATCAAAGATATTGCAAACAACTTAAATTCCTAATATAAGAAAGAAACACCATGACCACCAAGCGAAAAGGAATCCATTATTATTATTCTCGTTCTGACAATACATTCTTCAAACATCAAAACAAGGACTTTACATGGGAACAGCAACTGGCTATCATCAATTCATTATTAATGATTCCACAATGGGTAAAATTTTGTTTACTCTAAAATAATAGCTTGAGAAGCATCGCACATTAGACAAATATGATTTCATTGTTAAAATTTTTTTGGTGCATGAGAGCGAGAATGCTTAAATGTGCGGATGTGCATGTGTTGTGATTGTCTACATGTTCATTAGAAAGGAATAGGGAGCTCTGCCACATCCATAGCCATAAGCAAACCATCAAAAGCCTTATCCTTGTTATTTTGGTTGGCCTCGTGAAAACTGCTTTGCTAATCGCTCCTGTTACAGCCTACACCATATTTCATTTTCTGCTTGTTCTATTTTTGTTCTACTTTTTTTGCATAAGGTTAAGTGTCTTCCTCTTTCTTGAACCTTCAAACCAAATCTGAGCTTCTCTCACTATGAAGACCACTCTCTAGAACTCCACCATAGTTGTACAGATTTTAATTGGTTCTCCATGACTTTCCCCTTGATGGTGAAGTTTCTACATTTCCTAAATTTAGCATTACAGAGATTATTCCTTACCAACTCAACCGGTCAATCTTGCAGCAAGTGATAAAACCAAATTTACACAGATAGCTTTGATAACTTTTTCTATGACCATCTATTTACCTTGGTTTAACTCGAACCTTCAATGTATAATATGTAATATGACCATACCATCTCAATAATATGAACCCAACTATGCATGAGTCATGACCATACCATCTCAAATAATATTTATGTTTCTATAGTTTGCACTGTGATGTACTATATCAACATGAACCAAACCAAATGCAATATGCAAATAGAAATATTTAAATGACATCTTGATTATGTCATCTTTTTTATCTTGCTTGGCCACCTTCCCTTCTTCAACAATAACTACTGAAAAACTGCAGACCCATCATTTTTGCATAACAAAAAAAATATAGACATGACAGGCATCCATGTTACTTGTATCACAAATAGCAATTGATAGCAACCACAAGCACTTCCATAGAAAAGAAAAAAGAACATGAGGCAACCAGGAAAAATGCTAAAAGCATAAAGGGTGGCCCAGTGCATTAGGCTCCTGCTACTATGAGCTATGGGGAGAGTCAAATTTATGCAACCTCACCCTCGCATGCTGAGAGACTGCTTTCATATATCAAATTTGTGACACTCAAGTCACAATTAAAGCAACCCTACCACTGCATCAAGACTCACATTAAGGAGAAATACTAAATATATCCAATGAATTTTTCTTTCCTATGGAATTTTTAAGGCTTGCTAATTAGATATCCTTTGTTTAAAATATGTTCCATCATGTGCATTATAAAAACTACATAATCACCATATAGAAAATAGACGTAATGTAAGAGCCACAGTCAGTCCAGACCTCTGTCTGCAGATAGAAAACAAGGAGCCAGACAATAGAGAATATAAATGTAGCAAAGCACCAATACAACTATGATACAGAAATCATGTAACTAAGAAAAACTCAGGGAAGAAAAAAATCTCCAAATTCCACTGATCTAATTTGTTCAAGTTCAACAACCATAATGACAGTAAACTAATAGCAAGCAAAGCAGTATTTAGTTATTTCCATAAGCATAATCGCTTAGAGAAATGCTTGAAAAAAAGCACTACCATTACAGAGCAAATTACTCAAGGGAGAGAAAAGGATCCATAATGGGAAATCCAAATTCAGTTATGCAATTGACATCTTTGAAGTGGAGGTATTTGGGAAGAATAAAGATGTTATCTTTTACTAATAGCTACTCCTTCAATAGTTTAGAGTATGATTATAATGGACAGAATATCAAATTCCCATGCACACAGCAGAACAGCAGTTCTACAAAGGCAGCCAGCATGATGACAGGGGGTGATAAAAGGTATTACCAGCAACTGAAAGTACCCAAAAACAAATTTAAAAGTTCAAATATGTTTAAAAATTCAAATTGCCCATCCTTTTCCTTTTCCATCTAAGAGCATCTACATATTGAAAGACAACATAAAGACCAAAAACAAAGAAGACAAAAGAATTACCTGGAAGTGCGAACTGTTGACACAATAGCCAATCCTCCGGAACAATGGGACCATACACTTTTGGAATTCCACCGTATTGGTTGCTTCCAGAACCTCTTCCAACTCGCTCAAAAACATTACCTCTTTCTGACTATTCGTCACAGGCCAATACTTCAACAACCCCCTTATCACCGAACTCGCCAGCTTTGGCTCTTTCTCCATGAACTGTGTCACACAGTATGTCAACTGTTGAAGATAAACACCTACTGATTTTGGTTTGTGCAAAGGAATTAGAACTTTCCAGAGAAAAATTTTGTGTTCCTCCTTCAGAGGCAACGCAAATCCAGTGATCACACTCCCAAAAACTTCCAGCAACTCAGCAATCCCATTATGCCGGTCTGTCTCGAACACAAACCTATAGAATATATTGCTTACTGCCTTACGGATGAAAGGACGATGGACCATGAATTTGCCATAAATCCTATGCAATATTGTTTTCAAGCAATCCCTTTCCCTTGGATCCTCTGAATCAAAGAGTTCAAGCAATCTCAAGATAAACGAATGATCTATATACTTTTTCCCCAACTTTGCATCGAGGGAGGAGGACGCAATGAATTTTAGAAGCAATTCATACACAAGTTGCAGATGGGACCAAGCAGGATCGAATATCGGCTCCTCTTCTTCAGTCTCCCCACCACTCGAGGAGTTGGTTCGGTAATTTGGAGGAAAGACCCTAAATAAATTAATGGCAAACATCCTACAACTGGCAGAGATCATTGGCTCAGTGAACCGAGGGGTCCCAGAATTGAAGAAATAGACAAGATCTAATAGGGTCTGCCGCTTCATATCTTTCTCAGCAGAGTTCTTGTTTGGATCAGAGAAATCAAAAACAGCAGAGCAGAGATTCAGCTTACTGATGACAAGGTTCTGCTTTTCGGCGTTTGGGACATCTTTGAATGACAGGAGAGGCTCAATCCCGGCAACGACACTAGATGGAAAGACGGCAGAAGACATCCGCTTAACAGTGGTTGATCGGCCCGGGCCGGCATTCCCACTGCTCGCCCGCTGGATTGAGTTGCCAGAAGGGGAGGCATTGCTGCCGGGGTGGTTATGTGCAGAATCGCAAGCAGAATCAGATTTGGAAGACCTCCGGGGTAATTTACTAAGGAATTGCTTCCACATAGTGGCAGGATTGGGAGGAGACCGCTCAGATCCAGTTCACGGGCATGTACAAGCTTGCAAGCACCGAGCTTGAATCCAAGATTCCGGTCCAGCCAGATCCTGTTTAATAAGGCGACATAATAGGAAAAAAGCCAATGACCGCGACAACAAAGCTCGAACTTACATTCAGATGGAGGAAGAAATTTTGAGGAAATGAAACCTCCCCCCCCCCACAAAAAAAAAAAAAAAAAAAAAAACGGGGAAACCTAGAGTCCGGTAGTGGAAGGCAGATCGATGAGGGAAAAAGCCTAGTCTAGTATTCCATTCAAGGAAAAAAGATGAGACTTTTACCGTAAAAAATAGAAATAGAAATAAACGCCAAGATCTTGATAATGGTGGCGAGATCAGAGAGGAGAAACGAAACAACTTTTACCTTTTGAACAAGAGTGTCCACAGAAACCCAAGAACTGCAACCAAGAATCCAGGATCGACGCAAGAAACACTAGATTCCAGCGATGGCTGTAATGCCAAGCCGCGTAAGCAAGAAGACAAAAATAAAAGAAACCCAAGATCTATTGCGGGAAACCGAGAGAACTCAAAGTACCCTCCACAAGCCCTAGAAATCGTCGGAAGAGACGGAACCGAGGCTTTGGAGTTCGAAATTTAAGAATTCGGGAACGAAATCCCGATCGGCAGCGACGGATTCAGGAGGCAGCGATGGATTCCGGCGCGGTTTCGAGGAATCGGAGCTCGTTGCGGTCGCTCCCGCCCACTGCCATGGCACTAGATCTCGAGGGCTCCTTGAAGATGGAGAGAGGAGAGCAAGAGAGCGGCCCAGATTTTGGCTTAAACTAAATAGAAATAGTTTTCAGCGAATCTCAAATTAAAGTTCAGATAGCGACGCTGGGCTCTAATGCCCGCCGGCGCAGACGTGGAAGATCTGGACCGTTGGGACGTCCACGATCAGGGCGTGATACTGCTACCAGACGCCAACGGTTTTAACTAGCGTGTACCGTCGCAGTTCATCTGGTGTTACGGATGAGAGAAACTGGACCGTCGATCTCGAACACGGGAGATTTGGGTCCACCGGAAGCTTTGGGAGGTGGGGGTGTTCGCTTAGTTATATGTAGCTGCAAGTACGACAAAAGATGAATTGGTTGCGTAGCATTTTGGTGCTTGGAACGGTGAAGTCGGTGGATGGTGTTAGACCGTTCAAGAGGATGGTTGGAAATAAATGGAGTTTTAATCACACTTTTGTTTTTTTTTTTAGTGATTGATTGATGGATCACCAACATGCTGTTTGGTTTGATTGGACGGTTCCGCTGAAGTGGTTTAAAAAATAATATTTAAGATTATACATATATACACTCTCAAATATTTCAATTTATATAAATATTTTTTAAAAATTAATATCTATATATATTTTAATAAAATATTTTATATATATATATATTCGCATCCGTTAAAAATTAACAGTTTAAAATTAATATGATTAAAATATCTTTATAGATATATGTATAAAAGAAAAATTTATAAGTATATATATAAATAGTAATTTTATGAGGATATTTATGTAAATTTGAATGTTTAGAACAATAAACATACAAAAAATTAAAATTAAAATTTTTTGTACATAATACATTTTTTTGATTTATTAATTTCTTTTTTATTTTAAAAAAAAAATTAACATGCATAACTAAAATAATGAATATATTTAATTTATTGACTTACATAAATAAAATATTTTTTTATCAAATAATATATCAAAATTATTTTATCTAGAAAATAGACAGATCGTAACCATCCATATTTTCTCTAATATATAATAATATATTTTTGAGAAAAATGTCTAAACCTAATATTAGATGGATAACTTGGATATTAAATATAGTTGTGTATTTGGATATGACATAACAATAAGAATTTATAATTTTATTATATTTTATTTTAAAATTTTTTATTAAAAATGTCTTTGTGAAATGTATAAGATATATCATGTTGTTATAAGATAGACATAATTATCTTATCTTTCCTAAAAATAAAATATAATATAGTATTCTAATATATAAAATATTATATAATATCACTATCATATTGTTATATTATGTAATATGTTATTATATTGTAGAGTAAGAGGATCCGAATCTATCTATATGAAATAGATAAAAATTAAATTATAATTTTTTATATATGTTGGGTATAAAATGCCCACAGTCGAAACCCTCAGCGGAATCGACTACAGGACAGCTCCGCCCGGACTCCTACGGGAGCCGGGCTCCGTCACCGACAACTCCAACAGTTACGAGCAGGACAGCTCCGTCCGGACTCCTACGAGAGCCGGGCTCCGCCGCCGACATCGACAACAGGATGGCTCCGCCCGGACTCCTACGGGAGCCGGGCTCCACCGCCGACATCGACAACAGGACGGCTCCGCCCGGACTCCTACGGGAGCCGGGCTTCGCCGCCGACATTGACAACAGGACGGCTCCGCCCGGACTCCTACGGGAGCCGGGCTCTGCCGCCGACATCGACAACAGGACGGCTCCGCCCGGACTCCTACGGGAGCCGGGCTCCGCCGCCGACATCGACAACAGGACGGCTCCGCCCGGACTCCTACGGGAGTCGGGCTCCGCCGCCGACATCGACTACAGGACAGCTCCGCCTGGACTCCTACGGGAGCCGGGCTCCGTCACCGACAACTCCAACAGTTACGAGCAGGATAGCTCCGCCAGGACTCCCACGGGAGCCGGGCTCCGCCGCCGACATCGACTACAGGACAGCTCCGCCCGGACTCCTACGGGAGCCGGGCTCCATCACCGACAACTCCAACGGTTACGAGCAGGACAGCTCCGCCCGGACTCCTACGAGAGCCGGGCTCCGCCGCCGACATCGACAACAGGACAGCTCCGCCCGGACTCCTACGGGAGCCGGGCTCCGTCCTCAGCGTCGACCGCTGGTAAGTCTCGTCCGGACTCCTACGGGAGCCGGACTTCGCCTTTGACTTTAATTGCAGGGAGACTTCGCCCGTACTCTTATGGGAGCCGGACTTCATCCTCGACGCCAACAACTGCAGCCGCAAGCAGACTCCGCCCGGACTCCTACGGGAGCCGGGCTCCATCCTCAACAACGACTGCTAGTAAGCCCCGTCCGGACTCCTACGGGAGCCAGACTTCGCCTTTAACTTTAATTACAGGAAGACCACGTCCGGACTCCTACGGGGGCCGGACTCCGACTGCTGCCGAACTTCAGCCGATGGATCTGCACCCCCTGGCAGGCCACCATAACGGCCACGATCCTGCTCCACTTCCTGTGGCGGATTCCGCGCAGCTCCATCATTCCCTGACAGGCCGCAGTAACCATCGCAGCTCTGCTCCACTTTCTGTGGCGGATTCCGCACAGCTCCACTACCCCCTCGCAGGCCACAATAACGGCCACGAACCTGCTCCACCTCCTGCGACGGATACCGGGCGATTCTCCCATCCGCTGGCAAGTCACGACAATGGACGCTGCTCCACTCCTCGCAACTGATTCCACGTGGCGAGCTGCGGTGTTAGCCACGATTCCGCTCCACTACCCTTCGCAATAAATTCCCCCTGACTATGGGCGGCCCACGACCAGACGGTTACAGACGTCGCCATCAATCCGTTACCTCCTCCGCCTATAAAAAGGGGGATCCAGATACGTTATTCTCTAAGCTCATTTCTTATCTCAAAACTCTGCTAAATTCTCCGTTCGAGCACTCCATTCTTGTTGAGGCAGAGAACTGACTTGAGCGTCGGAGGGTCTTGCCGGAGCAACCCCACCTCCGATTTAGACTTCCTTTGCAGGTTCCGGCGGTGACCGCGGCTTCCCCGACTCCAGCTTCTCCGGCGCAAGCAGATTTTCGCACCAACAGGATTGGCGCTAGAGGAAGGGCTGTGTCTTCGCAGCACCCTTGTTCTTAAAGGAGTGTTCAACGGAGCCGTCTCCGACCGTCTCTCCGTCACCCACTCCTAATCTTCCCCCGCGAGATCGACACTCGATGCCTCCGCGCAAGGCGTCCACCCGACGATCCACGGCCTCCGTGGCCAGATCTCAGGCTCCGGCCTCCCCTCCTGTTTCTCAGCCTCCTCCTCCTCCCCCTCCGGCGGCGGCGGTCGGCGCGGAGCAATTTGACTTGCTGGCACAGCAGGTCAGAGGCCTCGTCGAAGCTGTGCAAGCAATGCAGCAGCAGCAACCGCAGGCGTCAGCGCACCCAGAAAGGGCATCGCCAGAATGCCAGAACCTGACGGCGGGGCGGGCCACCTGGGCCAGCCGCCCCGTCCTTCCCGAAAAAATAAATCCGAGGGTAGAGAGCCCTCAATCGGACCACGACTCCACCCCTGGAAGATCCCTGCCCCCGTTCTGCCAAAGGACCCTCGAGACTCGAAGTCGAGAGGATTTCCTGGACCGGAGGCTCCAGGAGATGAACCGACGGATTGAAGAACTCCACCACGCGCCCCCCGCTTATGGTGAGGATATTTGCACTGACCCTCCCTTCTCCCAAATGATTATGCAGGAACCGATCCCGCCAAACTTCAAGCTTCCCCAGTTCGAAAGCTACGACGGGACTTCGGACCCGGTTGATCATCTGAAGGCCTTCCGAACGATGATGCTGCTTCACGGCGCTCCTGACGCCATCTTATGTCGGGCTTTCTCGTCTACTTTGAAGGGAGCAGCGAGGAACTGGTACTCGGCTTTGAAGCCGGGTACCATCTTTTCCTTCGATCAAATGAGCCACCAATTTGTGGCCCATTTTGTCAGCAGCCGGCGTCCCCGGAAGGGTTCGGAGTCCCTCATCAACATCAAGCAGAGGGAAGGGGAGTCCATACGGGCCTACGTCAACCGCTTTAACATCGCGGCGTTGGAGGTTCGGAACTTGGACCAATCAGTTGCCATGGCCGCCCTGAAAGGTGGCCTTCAGAAGAATGATCTTTTGTACTCCCTGGAGAAGAAGTACCCCAGGGATTTTGTCGATTTACTGGCTCGGGCTGAAGGATATGTCCGAGCGGAAGAAGCCTTCAAAATGAAGGACGAAGAGACAGCAAGGGAGCGTCAAGCGGGAGATTCGAGTAAGCCCGCAGCTGAGAAAAGGCCAAAGGAAGCCCGGCCGCGTTCCCGATCCCCTCCTGGGCATAAGCGCGCCCATACTCCACCCCGGGCACGCAGGCAGAGAAGCCCGGACCGCGGGGTTCGGCGGGGCTCCCCACCAGGGAGATTTCGCAACTACGCCCCCCTCAATGCCTCGAAGGCCCAGGTATTAATGGAGGTCAGGGAGCAGCTCCCTAGGCCGGAGAGGATGCGCACACATCCCGGGAAGCGCAACCCCAACAAGTTCTGCCTCTATCACTGCGACCACGGCCACGACACCGAAGAATGCATCCAGCTCCAGGACGAGATCGAGGAGCTCATTCGGCGAGGTCGACTCGACAGATTCATCCGCCGCAGACCTGAGGGTAGAGGAGACCGGCCAAGAGCCCTCCCACAGCCTGAACCGCAGAAAAGGGAGGAGCAACCCAGGGATCGGCCTCCCATCGGGACCATCGACTCCATCACCGGAGGGCCTCAAGGAGGAGCGAAAAAACTGTAAATGTATCACTTACGATTTCGCCTTGAATCTAATTTTCTTTCTACCTAACGTGCTCTTCCCACCTGACATGGATTTGTTACGACTGGATACGACCCCTCCAAAAGCCACAGCCATGTCAGGAACAGGAGGAGAACCTCGTCCTGACATGAGCGAAGTCAAAGGCCCGATTCTTTTAGACCGGATGGGGGGAGAGGCCTTACAACGCCCTAATGTGCCCCCACAGCCCTGTTAGGGACAGGAGGAGAACCTCGCCCTAACTTGAGCAAAGTCAAAGGCCCGGTTCTTTTAGATCGGATGGGGGGAGAGGCCTTACAACGCCCTAATGTGCCCCCACAGCCCTGTTAGGGACAGGAGGAAAACCTCGCCCTAACTTGAGCAAAGTCAAAGGCCCGGTTCTTTTAGACCGGATGGGGGGAGAGGCCTTACAACGCCCTAATGTGCCCCCACAGCCATGTCAGGAACAGGAAGAGAGCCTCGTCCTGACATGAGCAAAGTCGAAGGCCCGGTTCTTTTAGACCGGATGGGGGAGAGGCCTTACAGCGCCCTAACGCGCCCCCACAAGCCAGGCTGGTAACGAGAGGAGAACCTCACGCCGGCTCGAGCAAAATGGAAGGCCCGGACTCCTACGGGAGCCGGATTCCGACGCCAAGGAAGACTTCACCCGGACTCCTACGGGAGCCGGGTCCCAACGCCAAGCAAGACTTCACCCGTACTCCTACGGGAGCCGGATCCCAACGCCAGGGAAGACTTCACCCGGACTCCTACGGGAGCCGGGTTCCGCCTATAAAGAAGACTTCACCCGGACTCCTACGGGAGCCGGGTTCCGCCTACAAGGAAGACTTCACCCGGACTCCTACGGGAGCCGGGTTCCAACGTCAAGGAAGACTTCATCCGTACTCCTACGGGAGCCGGGTCCCAACGCCAGGGAAGACTTCACCCGGACTCCTACGGGAGTCGGGTTCCGCCTACAAAGAAGACTTCACCCGGACTCCTACGGGAGCCGGGTTCCGCCTACAAAGAAGACTTCACCCGGACTCCTACGGGAGCTGGGTTCCGCCTACAAGGAAGACTTCACCCGGACTCCTACGGGAGCCGGGCTCCGCCTACAAGGAAGACTTCACCCGGGCTCCTACGGGAGCCGGGCTCCGCCTACAAGGAAGACTTCATCCGGACTCCTACGGGAGCCGGGATCCGCCTACAAGGAAGACTTCACCCGGGCTCCTACGGGAGCCGGGTTCCGCCTACAAGGAAGTCGGTTCCGCCTACAAGGAAGACTTCACCCAGACTCCTACGGGAGCCGGGTTCCGCCTACAAGGAGGACTTCACCTGGACTCCTACGGGAGCCGGGTTCCGCCTACAAGGAGGACTTCACCCGGACTCCTACGGGAGCCGGGTTCCGCCTACAAGGAGGACTTCACCCGGACTCCTACGGGAGCCGGATTCCGCCTACAAGGAAGACTCCACCCGGACTCCTACGGGAGCCGGGTTTCGCCTACAAGGAAGACTTCGTCCGGACTCCTACGGGAGCCGGGCTCCATCCACGACTTCTGCAGCGGGGGTTAATGGTGGCGAAACCCGGCCGCCTAACAAGATCGGATGAAGAGAAAAAGCCCCCACCCCCCGACGACGTCTACATCAAACAAGTCAAACGACAAGAAAGGTTCAGCAGACAACAATATCAGTGCGACGCGTGGACAAGGTAACACAAAACGCTTTTCTTTCCATTTTCGATATACACACTACAAGGCCGGGACGGCCAAGGAAAGAAGGACAAAACGACAAAAAGGAAGTAACTACATGATAAGACATAAAGACAAAAGAGCTCTAAGGAGGCCCTGCTCCCTCCGACCTAGGGTTATCTACTCCATCCCTCAACCAGGACTGCCTCAGGTTCTCTATTGCATCTTCTAGTTCTTCCCTCTTCCGCAACGCATCCTGGAGCGCCCGACGAAGTTGCTGGCTCTCAGCCTCCGCTTCTCGACGCTACTTCCGCAAAACTTCGGACTCCGCCTCCGCGTCTGCGACGGCCTGCCGCTCAAGTGCCAGTTGGATCTTCACTTGTTGCAGCTCGGCTGTCTTCTCCCCGAGGGAGACAGAAATCTCTTCAACAGTGCCTCTCAGGGCTTGGAGCTCTTCGGAATCTTGGGCGGAAGTAAGCTGCGCCCTATTAGCCAGCTGCCTTTGGAGACGGACGACCTCGTCAGCCGCCGTCCGGAATCTCCCTTTATACTCTTCCACTTGCCGGCGCCAGCTGGCCCGCTGCACGTCGTGGCTCATCTCGACGTCTTGGAGCTGCTTTTGAAGGTCGGAGACCTTCTGCGACCACTTCTGTCCATCATCGACCCGGGCCAAGGGCCGGGATGAGTTTCCTTCCAGCTGGCCGATCTTTCTCTTCGCAGTTGACAGTTCCACCTTAAGGGCGCTGATCCTGGCTTCTTGAGCCCAAATTCGGTCGCTGGTGCTCTTCTTGCATTTCTCGAGCTCCTTCGTGAAGTTCGCCTTCCTCCGGCTGTAATCCATGATCACCTTCACATGGAGACTCCAAAAGTGGGCGGCCTCAGCGGCGGCTTCAGAATGGCCTTCTCTTGATTTGCGGAGCTCGCCTTCCGTCTTCTTTAACTTCTTCGTCAGGTGAAGGACCTCCTTTTTCAACCGCTGGATTGTTGATTTCAGCGAGACCCCCAGGGGCAAGGGGAGTGCTTCAGCAGGGCACTGCCATCGGAAGATGCAAGCATCAAAGATCGACTCATTACAAGAAGAAAAGCAGAAAGAAGGAGGAGGGGGAAGGAGAAGCCATCCACAACAAGAAATTCGACTTTATTGATTGAATAATTTTGAAGACAAACAGAAAGAAAATATGGCGACAAAATAAGGGCACAAGATCAGAGGTCTCAGACCTCAGGGGCAGGAGGTGGAGAACTCGGCACGGGGGGTGCGATCGCGGTGGCGACGGACGAGGGACCGGCCTCGTCTTCAGACTCCTCAAGAAAGCCGAGATCGAGTTCGGGGTATTTGCTGGCCACCTTCTCTTGGCAGAGCTCGAACCCTTGGTGAACGCCTCCTGGTCGAACTGGACATTCAGGTCCCTCATCTCCGCGGAGGCCTTGAATTCCTCCACCGCAAGGGCCCTGGCCTCCGAGACCAGGATCGGAGTTTGCTCGACCAAATGGGCGACCTCGGCCTCCGCCTTCCTCGCCGACTCCAAGATCCGTCTCTCCTCTTCCCGGGCTTGCCTTTCTCTTTCCAGGGCCTCCTGGAGGGCGACTACTTCGGCCGTCTTCGCTTGGAGGCGAGCAACCTCAGCTTGGCAGCGTTCCTCCGCCTGAAGGAGGTCCCTCCTCATGCGGCTCGTCACCTCGACATAGGCGAAGAGCTGGTGCCCAATCTGCAAGGACGGATAGAGAATTACGACAAAGGCCGAGTGACCGTGTAAATAAATATCTGCTTACCTCGAGGAAGGACCCCAAAGAGTCCCAAGCCCGCTGCTCAGGATCGGCGCGGTCGATCCTCTCCACGACGTCGGACAGGATGCAGCCGTCGAGCAGCCGCCTGATCAAGTCCCTATCGTTGAAGGGGTTCTCCGATCCCTCCTCGGAGCAGACGGACTCGTCTGCAGCAGCTCGGTGGCTACTCGCCCTGCGAGCCACCGATTTTCTCCTCCTCTCCGCGGCGGGCGCCTCCGTGGGGCGAACCCCCGGAGCGGGGGCCCCAGTCGGCGGGCTCCTCGAGGAAGCCCGGGGAGCCACTGGCTCGGCATCTGAAGGAATGTCGATGGCCGGGGCTGCCTGGACGGGCGCAGCCAAGCTCGTCTCCTCCGCCCTGGCCCTCTTCATCGATCCGGAGGCCACCGCGCCCTTTCTCTTCTGAGCTCTCATGCCCCTGGCAAGCATCCGCGTTGCTTCGGCGTCCATTGCTAAAAAAAAAAAAATGATGAGAAAAGAAAAAAGGAGAAGGAAGAAGAAAAAAGGGAAAAAGAAGCAACACCGATCAATCAAGAGTCAAAAAAAAAAAAGAAGAAAGAAAGAAAAAGAAGAGAGTGGGAAGGAAAAAGAGGTAAAAGAAGAAGAAGAGGAAGGCAAGAAAAGAAAAGATAAGATGAATACTCGCTGGATCCTGAGGGTTCAGGCCGATGTTGAAAAGAAGCTGCTCCCTTAGAAGATTAGGAAGGGAAGGAGCGGGATAAGTTAGAAGCTTCTGGGCGGCCTGGAGGTCGTCCTCCCCCAGGCTGGGAGCCCGACGGACGGAATCCCTCAGAGAACCCCAAGGGGGCAGGCCCAGTTCCAAGGTCGGGCAGTGGACGAAGAGGTATTTCTCCTTCCAATTGTGAATCGAAGAAGGGGCGCCCTTCAGCAACCCCTTCTTACCGAACTGGGGGGAGAAGTACCACCAGTCCTTCGCCGAAGGATGGCGTTTGAAGGTATAAAAATGCCTAAACAAGGAGAGGGACGGCTGAACCTCGACTATGTGGCAGAGGGAGAGAAACTCTATCAGAAACCTAAAGGAGTTCGGGGCCACGGAAGCGAGAGAGATGTCCAAGAAGCGGAAGAAGGCAGCGACAAAGGCAGGAAGCGGAAGCCGGAGTCCGGCACGGAACGCTTCCTGATACAACCAGAAGCGACCGGGAGGAGGAGTGCTGGCCCGGTCAGAGGGGCCAGGTAGCTCCAGATCGTACTCCGGAGGAACCCCATACCGAACCCTTATCAGAAGGAGTTCCTCCGAAGTCGTCGAACATGGAATAACGTCCGGTGCAAAAATCGGACGAGGCCCAGCCCCGGATGCGGGTTCGTCCGCAGAGACATGGACCTGGGGGTTTGAAGCAGAAGAACTCTCGGAACTGCCGGGAGCAGAAGAGCCAGAGGACATTCTGAGTAGTTTCGAAGGGAGGATCTAAAGGACCCTAAAAAGACGGACCGAAAGGGGAACGAGAGGCCGAAGGCTAACTCGGAGGGAGGCACAAAAGTAATGGTGAGAGGAGAAGCCCCTAGGCGGTGAGAGGAAGGTTGGCACTAACCTATATTACTCTGAGGGACCTGGGGGACGAGAAACAGGAGGCGCCTACGGCTCGAGAAGATGCTCACTAAAGCAGGGCTCTCGAAGAGAAGACAGACACCAGCGAAAACTCAGGAATGGAGTAGGACACCTAAAGGAGGGAGGACGGGTTTAAATAGATCCTGGGATCCGGCGCCATAATGATCGCGAATCCCCCAGGCCAGTCCGCATCCAACACGTGTCCCACTCCCCCTGGCAGACGGCTAAAAGCGACCGACGGTTGGCAGGATCATAATTGCGCCGTACCTAGGCCAGAGTACCTGCGGGATTTTCGAAGCGTCCCCTCGTACCGCTCCAATTCGAAAAGACTCCGGCACGCACTCATTTAATGCCAAAATATCTGGAGGCGGCAGTGCGCAGGATTCGAAGGGACGGTTCCGGCTGTGCCCATCTCTCTCTGTACTTTCTTCGTTTGAAATCCAAACTCGGAAGTAGGGAGACTGGTGTTGGGTATAAAATACCCACAGCCGAAACCCTCAGCGGAATCGATTACAGGACAGCTCCGCCCGGACTCCTACGGGAGCCGGGCTCCGTCACCGACAACTCCAACAGTTACGAGCAGGACAGCTCCGCCCGGACTCCTACGGGAGCCGGGCTCCGCCGCCGACATCGACAACAGGACGGCTCCGCCCGGACTCCTACGGGAGCCGGGCTCCACCGCCGACATCGACAACAGGACGGCTCCGCCCGGACTCCTACGGGAGCCGGGCTCCGCCGCCGACATCGACAACAGGACGGCTCCGCCCGGACTCCTACGGGAGCCGGGCTCCGCCGCCGACATCGACTATAGGACGGCTCCGTCCGGACTCCTACGGGAGTCGGGCTCCGTCACCGACAACTCCAACAGTTATGAGCAGGACAGCTCCGCCCAGACTCCCACGGGAGCCGGGCTCCGCCGCCGACATCGACTACAGAATAGCTCCGCCCGGACTCCTACGGGAGCCGGGCTCCGTCACCGACAACTCCAACGGTTACGAGCAGGACAGCTCCGTCCGGACTCCTACGGGAGCCGGGCTCCGCCGCCGACATCGACAACAGGACAGCTCCGCCCGGACTCCTACGGGAGCCGGGCTCCGTCCTCAGCGTCGATCGCTGGTAAGTCTCGTCCGGACTCCTACGGGAGCCGGACTTCGCCTTTGACTTTAATTGCAGGGAGACTTCGCCCGTACTCTTATGGGAGCCGGGCTTCATCCTCGACGCCAACAACTGCAGCCGCAAGCAGACTCCGCCCGGACTCCTACGGGAGCCGGGCTCCGTCCTCATCAACGACTGCTGGTAAGCCCCGTCCGGACTCCTACGGGAGCCGGATTTCGCCTTTAACTTTAATTACAGGAAGACCACGCCCGGACTCCTACGGGGGCCGGACTCCGACCGCTGCCGAACTTCAGCCGATGGATCTGCACCCCCTGGCAGGCCACCATAACGGCCACGATCCTGCTCCACTTTCTGTGGCGGATTCCGCGCAGCTCCATCATTCCCTGACAGGCCGCAGTAACCATCGCAGCTCTGCTCCACTTCCTGTGGCGGATTCCGCACAGCTCCACTACCCCCTGGCAGGCCACAATAACGGTCACGAACCTGCTCCACCTCCTGCGACGGATACTGGACGATTCTTCTATCCGCTGGCAAGTCACGACAACGGACGCTGCTCCACTCCTCGCAACTGATTCCACGTGGCGAGCTGCGGTGTTAGCCACGATTCCGCTCCACTACCCTTCGCAATAAATTCTCCCTGACTATGGGCGGCCCACGACCAGACGGTTACAGACGTCGCCATCAATCCGTTACCTCCTCCGCCTATAAAAAGGGGATCCAGATACGTTATTCTCTAAGTTCATTTCTTATCTCAAAACTCTGCTAAATTCTCCGTTCGAGCACTCCATTCTTGTTGAGGCAGAGAACTGACTTGAGCGTCGGAGGGTCTTGCCGGAGCAACCCCACCTCCGGTTTAGACTTCCTTTGCAGGTCCCGACGGCGACCGCGGCTTCCCCGACTCCAGCTTCTCCGGCGCAAGCAGATTTTCGCACCAACAATATATATATCTTTTTAAATATTCAAATTTGCATGAATATCTTCAAAAATTATTATTTGTATATATATATATATATATATATATATATATATATATATATATATTGTACATCTACTTGTAAGGATATTTCAGTACTTTAAATTTTAAATCATTAATTTTTTTATGACGTTAGATAATGTGGGTATATATGCAAAAAAATAAAGAAAAAGAAGGACATATATGCAAAATAAGTATTTTATAAGGGTATATATGTAAATATTAATTTTGAAAGAATATTTACATAAATTTAAATATTCAGAAGAATATACGTGTAAAAAATTTTTAATATTTTTTTGATATTAAAAACAAACTAATTTGGTGAATCCATGGATGATGGAACCTCTGCCAATATTAACCCAAAAAGAACAACCGAATATTTTGTTTGAGTTGCTTTGTGTCCTTTTTTTTTTTTTTTTTTTTTTAATAACAATATATTTTACCAGAGAACAATTCTAAAACAATGTATAATAACTATGGCAATATGCACGAAGTTGAGGTTTTGGATGTTTAAAAATATAATGATCGAAAATATCATCCAGAAGTCAAACTTTGACGTATAAATAATAGAACCTAGTAGCCACAAATTAAGACCAGAGCTTTTAGGAGTTCCCATATGGATCTAGGAAAATCAAATCCCACTTTGAAAAACTTGGAATAGAGATAGACCTATCAAAAGAAGTTTGGAAACGAAATATTAATATCCAACCAAATTAATGAGTTGGCAAATCCTTGTGTGTTGGTAAACATACAAGCATCTTTTCACTTCAAAGATCCAAAGTAAATTAAAGTTGGAGGACTCGTACCTGAATGCATGTTTCGAAAAGAAAGGTAAAAATCATTTAGAGTTTTGGACTTTTAGAAAGAATAAACAATATCCGAAAGTTGTTGAGAGGTTGCTCGCTTAGATTGGCAGCCTGGTATGCTTGTGCTTGATGCATGATTGTGGAATAGTTGCTTAACTTACAATAACCATGATTGTTAACACTGTTTCCTTGGCAACTCACGTCTCATCAACATCTAATATTTCTAAACATTATTGTCTTAAAACCGACCGCCTGACATAAGAATCACAGGAATCTTATTTCTCCAAACGCAGTATCCTTCTCCAACCCAATTGCCTTCCCTGACACGGTGTCCTGCCATCTTGCGTTGGAGTTTTCCACTCTTACTCGAAAAAACACAAGGGGTCCTGCCCATGTGGTTCGACAGAGGGCTGTGCGCAGGGTCCCCCAAAAAAGGCCTTGTAATTATTGCTTGCCGACACCATGCATACAATGATTAAGATCTGGGAGATCATAGAGCCCCAGAACAAATTAAATTCACAAAACATCCTTAACCTTTATGATGGAAACAAGTGGAAGCCACTCCATGCAATTGACGAGGGATGTCAAACACTAGTTTGCGATCACCAAAACACTTGAGCAATAAGGCAAGTTACAGCTCACATTTGTAAGTAATTCAGGCACTCATTTTGTTCAGGATTGCAGAGAGCTCCGAACGGTATTAAGCCACCGAAACCAAATAACAGTCCTCAAGCGAGACCTCAAGATTGGTTCGATAACAGTTCCCGGAGCATTAACATTGTATATGGATTCATCCCTAGGAATATATTACAAAATTCTCCAGTATTAAGAATTGCAGAAGGAAAGACCTGGCTGGACCACATTCATAAAGTTTGCTCTTATTGATCACGAAGCAAATTGTAACGTATATATTCGTATTTTCTTAAAGCCAAAAAAAATTACAGAACGTACAGCAGCTCTTATTTCTACTCCCCATGACACAGGACTTGAGAAAAAACAAGAGGACAATAAACAATCCCTGTACACATCATACCATCAGAAGATGCTACAGCTCCCATTCACCTAGTGTTTGTGGATCCCTGAGGCGTCCCTGGAGCTGCATTCGTCACAAGCAAATCAATGAACTAAGTACACGGCCAAATTATGAAATCACATCTCACTACAATGTGTTTAATACAAGGAAACCAAGATTATCGTAAAACTGCATCAAAGAGAATTTGTGTTCCTGGCATTGTAGTCAATAACAATAAATTGATAGTAATATGGACTACTTGCTGCAAAACAAACATAAAATCTAAGTTCAAAAGAGACAAGCTAACCAGCAATTTTACAACAATGAAGATTTTAAACGAGAAAGCACAGAAAAAGTATGGATTTAACAGAACAACAGCATTACCTAAATCAACAGCTTCCGAGCTTCTCATCAACCGAAGACGCTTGCATGATGCAACAAACATTCTGTAATTAAGAAACATGAGTCAGAATCCTCAACTATGCAACATTAACACCCTAACAGACCATGATGCTTTGAAGTTAATAACTTTATGCATACTAGTCGCTGAGAGCACTTTGTTTCTTTTGAAAAGAGTGGCCTTTACATCCAAGCTGAACTCTAGAAACTACATTACCTAAAGATCAGCGAAGGATGCATTCACAATTTTTGTGCAACATATACCTTTATTATTTCAAGAAACATTTTAGATTTCAGATAAACCAAAAAAAGGGCTGCGACTTGCACAGTTCAACTGTGAAAGCCTCACATATAGATGATTGTTAAAACCAGGTAGGATCAACAGTATTGTGTTGTTTTTCACATTTGTTCATGCAACAAGAGTTTACGAGAACTGGAATCCAAAATCATTCATGCTCTACCATGTTCTCTATATTTATTTAATCTACTATATCCTCTAAAAATTTTTTAACCAGAGGTACATAGATAGACAGCCATATATGATTCATCTCCTAGAGCAACTCATAAAACAGCCATGTATCACCTTAAATACATAAATTGCATGCAATAATCAGATAACATATTTGCATATCACCATATATCGTCTACAATGTCAATATTGGCCAATGAATCAGGTGTTGAATAAGAGAATTCCACTAAATTCTGGCATTTAAACATCCAATCAGAAACCCATCGTATTGTTTAAAAGAGGTCTATGACAGTTTAAAATCTTGAAACAAGGAAATTAAACAGGTGCAGCTTCAAAAAGCAAAATATAAGTGGTAAGTTGAGGCGGTCTAGCCGTGTAGATGGTGATGATTTATTGAATTATTACATCATTTATATGAACGACCGATCTAGGGAAACAATCCTACCATGTCGCTGAAAAACTCTAGTTGGAAAAGATGGATCAACACCAAGACCCTTCTGCTCTGGTAAGTTGACTACCAAGGTGATAGTAACTCAAAAAAGAAAGAACTTCAAGTCAGCACATAACCACTGATAAAGACAAGTCAAAAACCCTTATCCTATCCGCCTGAGGTAGGTTTACAAGTCCTAGTCTGTTACTGGTTCTCATCCAAGCCCTCAAAATTGTGTCACCAAATCAATTTGTATGACATCCTTGAAATAACCCTTCAATCTACCTGCAAGGCTCACTTTGGATCATATACCAGTTTGATTTGTTGAAAATCCACAGGACCCAAGAGGCTTTCTCCAGAAGCCTTGCATATTTATGCTAAAACATCTACGTTGTGCTCAAGTTACACTTATTGACCCTACTTTCCATCCAAGAATCTTGTCCCTTGGCATGGAGTTGGATCACATAAGTTTCAGATAATCTTTTACAAGCTGTAGTCCTACAAATAATACAAAGATATTCTAGATTCTAAGAGAAGCATGTCCATTTCACCTCCCCTGCTTGAACTCTCTATGTCGAGGTGGCACTCTCGTGTAATATGGATCTAAAGTACCAATAAGAGCAATTCATTCCAAGAATCACCAGTCCCTCAACTGGATTCGGACTCATCCTCTACTACAGTAGGATTCCATGTACGTACTTTTTTTTTCTCGGCCGACCAAATTCTAAAACTTCTGAACAATCATAAGCTACAGAAGCAAAAAACAATCACAACAGATTGGATATTTTGATGATCACGTGCTGTGCACTGGTGATAATTATTTTATTTCTTGATATTTTAGATCATTTAAGTATCAATTAATTCGAGATTGCAAGTCGATAGCATCGCCCTGGTTCTTGCATCCAGAAATCATGTCTCTTTCTGATCAACTTTTTCTAACAATTTAAAGACGTTGGGCAGCAGAAAAGGGCAAGTGGCCACTCAGAACATTATTGTCCATCTCACTATTACTATAAAGCAGATTCGAGCAAAAGAGGTGTGAGCGCTTACTTCCAGGGGACGTCCCCCACGAGCATCCAGTCGCCGTCCTTGTCCTCGTAGGTTGGCACGTACTCCGTCCCGTTCACGGGATCCACTAGCCTCTCGTTACCTGCCATCGAAAATGACCAAGCTACCCTCGTCAGAAAACGAGCGCACCAGGGGAAGATTCGTCCAAACAAGGAAAGAAAAGGGCAGGATTCGGCCATGAAGGAAGCATAGATCGACAGAGATGGGAGGAGGAAGAGGGGACGTACGGACGGTGAAGCATGAGAACATCTCCTCGAGGGCGATCAAGAGCTGGTGGTAGCCTCCGTACATCTCGAGGTCAACCTTCCGAAGATAGGGAGCGCCGTCGACGGCCACCTTCACGTATGTGCAGCTCTTCAACGCGTTCTTCCGGAACGACCTCACCGGCGGCCACCCCACCACCCGGGCTCTGTTTTCATTTTTTTTTTTTTTGGCAGTTGAGAAAAATTTGCAAAAAATTAGATTTCATGCAAAATGACCAATATCACCCTTGCGACCAGGTAACTAGTTATTGTTTATGCCAACCCATCTCAAAAAGGAAGGGTATTCTCGTCACTTCATAGACGTTGCACCGCTAATTGACGAAATTACCCTTCACAAATAACACATGGACAGTGGTGTTGAACTGTTGCGCATTGGAGTTCCATTTCAGTCAGGGGTAAAAACGTCAGAAGGGGATGCTTCTGCGGTCTTCCACCATTTTTTTTTTTTTTTGTGCTGCCGATGGAACTCAGGCATTTTTGGGAAACAAAGATATTTACAACGGAGCAAAAATTTTTAGCCGAAGGGAGAAGGTCATACCTTATCCCAAAAAAAAAAAAAAAAAAAAAAGGAGAAAAAAGAGAGGCCGTTAAATACTTACTTGGCAGCTGGGGGCCGGCCGGCGCCGGAGACGGGGCCATCGGAGGAGTCAGTGGAGCGATCGCCGAGATCTCTGGCGCACGGTTCGCCCCCGAGTCTGAGATCCACGGTCTCCGCGAAACCCCGCTTCCTCTCCGGCTCCGATCCGCCGCTCCTGCAACGCCCGGGCAGGCCCAGCTTCAGCTTCGTCTCCTCGTAATCTAGCCCCGAAACTTCCGACTCCGTCGAGCTCTTTCCCGTGTCCGTCGACATCTCCACCACCGCCGACGGGTGAAGGGTTTCGTCTCCAATCTCTAAGTGGGTTAGGGTCTTTTCTTCCTTCCTTCTTTCCTTCCGATGTATATGGCCGTGTCTTCCTTTCTCTCCTTTGCCTGGTTCTTCCGATCCCTTATAGATGGATGGATGAGGACGAATGGAAAATGGGGCGACGGTCAGGGAGATGGCGACACGTGGGGCAGAAGAAGGGAAAGGAAGCAGACAGAAGGAGCGTGCGCCCAGGGGAATCTGGACGGGCTTTAATTGCCTGTGGGCCCGCCCCTGTCGGTCGAGCTGTTCCCCCGTCCCTTCGGCTCCCCGGCTTGGCTCTCTCGGACTCATTCGATTTCCACCCTGTACAGCAGCGCGAAAGGAGGTTTCTGCGGCTGCAGTGTTTCTTGACCGTCTGATCATCGGCAAAAAACTGCAATGCTGTGATCCGTACTTAAGACACGGGAATTTCACGGCTGAGTTTTGGATTTGAGACGCGCAAATTCCCGTGCAAACGAATGCAAGGAAGCGTGGCAAGCAAAGCCATGGAAACTATTTTTTTCAGAAAAAAAATATTTTATGCTCATGATGTAAATGTTTGAATACAAGGATACTTTAAGCTTCGATTATGTAAAACAAATCATTTTCTTTTCTTAGATTTCTAAATAACGAACGTACTCTAAATCAAGCGACAACTTTCTCAAACAATCCATATAAAATTTTGAATATCCATAGGTATTATCATTTAAAATATATCAATGTCACCATACATGACATAATTTATGGCATGCGCATCGCCGAATGCATTATGATTTTAAAAAATGCATGCTTCGTTTTTTTTTTTTTTTTTTTAAGTTTCTTGCTTAGAGAGGGTGTATTTAAAGAAATGAAAGCATTTGCTATCCAAATCAATCAATATTGTTTAAAATAAATTTATTATATATGTGCTACCATTTAAATTCATGTATCTGTTTTTCTTCCAAAACACTAATATAAATGAATAGATTTATTAGAATTAAGATTGCCGGTACAAGGCCAAAAAACATACATTCTCAAGTAAAAGTTTTCAAGAGCTGAGATTTTCATTTTCTACACTATGTCTTTCATGCGAATGATTTCTTCTATTGTATGATATTAAAACATAATTTATACAATATATATAATATTTATTTTTAAATAAAAAAATATTTAAGTAAATAATAAGAAAAGCTAGATCAAGGATTGGATTTGAATCTTCCATCTCTTGGTTAATGCCATATGCTCTAACCAGCAAGAGAGATGAGAATGACATACTACACATAATAAATTAACTCGATCGATGCAAGATCTAAAATAAATATTAAATAAAAAAATATATATAAACAATCATGAAAAAATTATAAAAAAATAAAAATTAAAAAAAATATTTATTCAAAGAAGAATAGAAATCCAAATTTTACAAAGATATCTCGAAAGAATCTTCACATGCATAATAATTTCTTATCTTTCTTTCTTCATACACAACATAATGGCGATGTCAAAGTCTCTTTAAATATACGTTATATAGATGGGAGTTTAATTTTTATCTGAACTTAGAAAATAAAATCTGTTAAAATATAAACTCTTAGTAAATAAAGTAATACTAAAGATAAAATCATATTTTAAATATCATATATATATATTGTTGGTGCAGAATTCCATGAGGCCGGAGTTGCTGGAGTCGAGAAGATCGTGGCCACCGTGAGACCTGCAAGGGAAGTCTAAATCGAAGTTGGGGGTGCTCCGGCAAGACCCTCCGACGCTTAAGTCAGTATCTGCTTCAACAGAAATAAGTACTCGAGCGAAAATTTTGTAGAGTTTCGAGATATAGTTTTTTGAGCTTAGAAAAGAACGTATCTGGAGATCCTTATTTATAGAGGAAGCGTAACTGACTGACAGTGACGTCTGTAACCGTCTGAAAGTGGGCCGTTCAGAGCCGTGCGGAGTTTGTTACGGAGAGTAGTGGCGTCAGAGGTCATTCAGGGCACGTGGAGCTTGTTGCGGAGAGTGGAGTGGTGTCCGTTGTCGTGACTTACCAGAGAGTGTGGAGCTGCGTGAAATCGTTGCAGAGAGTGAGCAGGATGGCGGTTCTTGTCGTGGCTTGTCAGAGAGTGTGGAGCCGCATGGAATCCGTTGCAGCGAGTGGAGCAAGGTAGTGGCCCTTGTTGTGCTTGCCAGAGAGCTTGGATCCGTCGGCTGAAGCTCGGCTGGGATGCCTGATGGAGCAGAACGTCCTTTACATCATCGTTCTAGGAGAGGCTCGGATGTTCAAGGTCGCTGACGAATCTATGTTGTCGGACACTTCGGGTGCTGACATCTCAGGCGGGAGTTACCTGCTGTAGGAGCTCGGAGATTTTCTGTTGGCGAAGTCCGAAAAAGTTCGATCGCTATAGAAGTCCGTCTGGAATTTATCTGATGTGGAAGCTCATCCGAAGATCGTCCGCGGGGAAGTTCGATTTTATGGGAAGCCTGGTAGGAGGTCGGCCGGCGATGGACTTCGATAGCGCTGGGAGGCTCGGCAAACTTGGAGGCAATTGGCATCGCAGGGACCCAGTTGCTGGAGCTCGTCTGGAATCCATCCGCGAAGTAGCTCAACTGAAGTCTACTTGTAATAGAAGTTCGGAGGAGATTCGTTTACAGTAGAGGCTTGAATGAATTTACTTATAGTAGATGTCTGGGATAAACAGCCTGCTGTGGGAGTTCGGAGTAGACCGTTCGTAGTAGAAATTCGGCTCTCGCGGGAGCTCGATTGGAATCCGGAAGGCGGTCGACCGCCGTGGAAACTTGGATGGAGTCTGGTTACCGTAGAAATCTTGCTGTCGGGAAGCTCGGATGCAAACGAAGTCCGGAAGAAATTCGAAAAATAATTGGTTGCTGTAGAAGGTCGGCTAATAGTGGGGCCGGAGGGCCTTTGGGGTGGCCCAGTGGATGAGTGCAGAAGTTCATTGTCGGAGAAGTCCGGACATCGAGGGGGTTCGGAGAGATGCCACACATAAGATCGGGAGCTGGAAGAGCCTGGAAGGATCGGCCTTTCACGAACTTCGCCGAGTATTTTATACCCAACATATATATATATATTATATTTTATATATTATATAATATATATATATATATAAAAAAAAAAAATTATAGTTGGACACGTAATGATTTTTATATGCTATATATAGTAGATCTATTATATTGGTCCAAGATGTTAAAAAAAATTTAAACAAAAAAATATTTGTAGAGAATCAAAAAAATTATGAAAAAAAATTAAGAAAAAAAATAATTTATTTTAAAAAAATAAAGATCAAAATCTCATAAAAATACTTCACAAAAAAATCTCTACATACATAAATAATCTCTCTTCTCTCTTTCTTTCTATATTCTAAAGAAGATGCTAATGATTATATGGGTGGGAGTTTAACGTTTACATAAATTAAAAAATAAAATTTATTAAAATACAAATTTTAATTAAATAGGATGATATTAAAAATAAAATTTATTTCAAATAGGATATACATATAAAAAAAAAAGTGACATGCAATGATTCTCAACCAGAGATGAATAATTTAGATAGCATCCTAATCCTTTCTTATCTGACATTAAAAGATATATATATATATATATATATATATATATATATATATATATATATATAATAAGAAATAAATAATAGATAGAAGATCTTTGAGTTAAGAAATTGAAGAGTATGGATTCCAACCAGCCAAACCCGAGTACCGACCTTACATATTATTACACCAAAAGAAAACACATGCTTTACATGGTATAAAAATAATATATTATGTGTATATATGGAAAAAGGACAAATGCGATGTCTGTTGTATATTGTTGCACGATAGCCATGGGGCAAATAATTTGTCACTTGTGTTATCGTTTATATAATTTATGTGCGTAGAGGAAACATGGAGAATACCTTATTATTGTCGCTATGTGGTTAAGCGTGCTGACAATGTTCACAGTGTCCTTTCTCTAGAAATCAAAATAGCGCAAGAGCCGTCCTTCGGCGAATGGTTCGAGGAGACGTCTACGAGAGGAGAACGTGTTTCTGGCCTTGATGATAATGGCAGCCAGCCGGTGGTTACTGGTTTGCCGGAGGAAGGGGAAGGCGGGGTGGAGGAGGGAAAAGAAACGAGGGTGGATGGGGCCCAGGTGTCTGCGATGCGTGCGGAAGAGGTCAACTTTCCAGGACGGGGGTTTGTTGGTCCCCAGAAGGACACGCATGTGAACCCTGTCGGTCCGTGTCGGCAACCCGGTCCAACTCCACCAACGCACACCTCTCAGTCGCTGACGGCCCTCGCCACGCGGTTTACGTGCGGCAGCCAGTGCCGGTGACCGGGAACCCGGGGTCCTTGCCTCGCACCACCATGTCCCAATTTAAACTTCGATTGCCCGCAGGGGCCCGGGAATTTCCGAGTCTCATCATGATCACGGCGAAAATATGGCTAGGTACGCGTTTGGACGGCAAGTGAAAAAAAATATGAATATATCCTGGTGCGTACGCTAATTTATACCTTGACTAGATCGATGCTGAACTATATAAATTAAAATCTATATATATATATATATATATATATATATATATATATATATATATATATATATATATATATATATATATATATATATATATATATATATATATATATATATATATATATATGTGTTGCGGCCAATCGCCTCGTCGCCCGATCGCCGGGAAGCGTGCACCTGCAAAAGGAAGTCCGCACTGACCGGAGGCGGCTCCGGTGGGGACCCTCCGACGGTCAAGTCAGAGAGGTGACTGGGCAACAGTGAAATGCAGACAGAGAGCTCTGAGAGGGAGAGAGAGAGAGAGAGAGGGGCGAGTCTGCGTATGTGGGAGAGACGGGCGGATCGATCCCTTGCACTGTTGCCTTCCCCGGTATATATAGTGGAGCACGGTATGGCGCCATCATTAATGGCGCGGACAAGTGAGGAACTGTCAACTCACTGTAGACTGTCAGAGCCGCCGTGAAAATGTCACGTCGCCGTGTAGCCGTCTAATCACCAGGGTTGACCCAGTTCTCGGCGGGACAACGCCCCTAGGTGACCGTGCCGCATGTCCGTGTCAGAGCTGACAACGTCTGGCGGCCGTACGGCGGTTGGTGGAGTCGGCCGACCCAGGGTCGGTGGCCAGCAGAGTGGCGTCGGACTCCTCCGTCGGTCGGCGAGCTTCATGTGGGTCGGCTAACGGACCTCTGGGTTTAGTCGGTCGGGAATGGACCGTGGAATGGCCGCAGTTAGCCGTCGATGGCGTCCGTCGGCCTGTCGCCCGACTTATGATCGGCCAGGCAGAGTCGTCCGTCGGGTCGTCGGTTAGTCGGCCGGGCTGCCAGGTCGGGCCCTCCGATAGTCGGTCGGTCGGGCTGCCAGACGGTCGGGCCCTCCGACAGACGGTCGGTCGGTCGGTGGGTATCTCCCAACAGTTGCCCCCCTTCACTCCCAAGTCGGGTGGAGAGCTGGTCGATGCCTTCATTCGGGTAGCAAGGCCGGACGACTGGGAGTGGATTTGTCGCATGTGCAGATCCGACCGTACCGCCGGCTGATCCGTTGTCAGACATCTCACGAATCCCAGTGATCCGAACGTCTAGTCGATGCCGGAAGTCGCGCCGGCGTCAGGTGTCAGACGCCACGTCTTGTCGTTGTCAGCCGTCACGTCGGTGCCAGAAGATCGGGTGCCGGACGATACCGCATCAGCCGATCGGATATTCGACGCCGATCGTGGATGAGGCGTCCCATCGGGAACGCGGACCGGCGCGGGCGGCCGACGGCGGAGCCAACCCCCGCGCGCCGCGTGTCAAGGTGGTTGGCCGGCGCCCGCTCCGGCATTTAATGCAGGCGGTGCGGGCGTCCCGGGGCGAAGCGCGCCGAATCCTTAGCCAACCGGCGGGCGCCACGCGTCGCGCATCTGGGGGACCTTGGTCGGCGCGGGAGCATCTCGGCCGTCGGTCGGCCCTATATATATAGGACCTCCCGGACCCTGACCCACATTTGCCATTTGCTGGGGAAACTCTGTCCGGGCGATTTTTCGGTCGTCGCGGGCAGAGCTCTTCTCTACTTCCGGAGGGTCCATCGGGTTCGTGGTCCTCCTTCCCCTTCTTGCTTTCTTCCCTCCTTTCCTTTCTTTCGGTTCCTGCACAATGACCAGGAAACCGACTCAGGGAGCTCGGTCGGGGAACCCGACCGACGACACCCGATCGGCTCCGGAAGATGAGGCCTCCTCGCTTTCGGGGCCGAACGTCGATCAGCTTCGGGAGCACTATCGCATCCCGGAGCAGTTTCGGCTCTATGCTCCAGGGGCCGGCGGTCGGGTCAACAACCCTCCGCCCGGCGACCTGGGGCTGTACGTTGAGGACCTTCGTGCGGGTCTTCGACTTCCGATTCCGGAGTTCGTCCGGAATCTGCTTGATTACTACGGACTCTGTCCGGCGCAACTGGCGCCGAACTCTGTCCGGCTAATCATTTCTTTCGCGCTGTTGTGTCAGCTCTTGCCGACCAACCCCCGCGTTTCCCTCTTCCGGGCCTTCTTCGTGCTCCGACCCCACCCTAAGGCCCGAGGGTGGTGGCTCTTCAACCCCCGGAAGGGTCTTGCCTTCATAACCGGTCTTCCATCGTCCATTCATGGATGGAAGAACCAGTTTTTCTTTGTTTCCTCTTCCTCCTCTTGGGGCTTTCCTTCTCGCTGGGGTGTACCCCGAACTGAGGCCAACGACAACAGTCGGGTCGACGTGGACGACCGGGAGGACTTCCACCGACTCAAAGACATGTTGGTCCCGAAGCAGAGGGAGCTTGTTACCGAGCAAGCTCTCTATGATGCCGGCCTGAGTCTGGTCCCCCGAATAGGTATCGTCCGATTCCCCAGATTTTTCTTTTTGTTCGGCTTTAGGGTAGTTCCGGTCCGGTTTTTAACAGTGGTCGGTTTTGCAGGGACACCGTCGAGGATGAGGCCGACCGACGCCGAAATTCGTCAGTTTGCCACCGCGAGGAAGAGGCCAGCGTCGGGGGCAGGCCCTTCGCGTTCTTCCAAGAGACCAGCCCCAGTCCCGCCAACCGTGGAAGCGTCGGCGACCGAGGGGTCGGAGCCAATCATAGCCCTTGCGGCTCCGACCGTCCGAGTCGAGGAGAGGCCGACCGAGGGAGTGGCCGAAGGGGTGTCGGCGGTTTCGCCGCCGCGGGTGGAGCCGGATGTCGTTCGGGAAGCCGAACATCGTCCGGAGGCGTCCGCTGGCGCAACGGGGGGCGCCGGGTCGAACTCCAGCGTCCCATCGCTGCCAGCCCCGTCGGTCGGGGCAGCTGATCGGGGGAAAGCCCCGATGGAGCCCTCGGAGGAGGAGAGATCAATGCCCCAAAGCGCATACTACCCCGAGGGTGCATCGGCCTTGGCCGATCACAACCTTGCGAGGAGGTTGTGCCAGGGGATCCTCCTCCCTACCGACGTTCAGTCGTTGCGATCTCGGCAGGTGACCGAGATGCTGTCGCGGTTCTACCCGTCGATGGTGGAGGTAAGCTTCGCGTCCCCTTTTCCCTTAAAAATTTTTGCTTGCCACATAATTCTGACAAAGCTTTTTTCCGTCGGCAGCTGATCTTCACCATGTCCGAGTTGGAGGCCGGATACCGAAGGTTCGGCGACGTTCGGGCAGCCTTCAAGGAAAGGTCGGCGGCGGCCGAGGCCGAAAGAACGATGCTAGTCGACCAGCTACAGGAGTCGGTCGACCGGGAGGCCAAGTTGACGGACGAGGTCTCCCGGCTTATGGCCGAACTGAAGTCGGCCAAGAAGGAGGCCAAGCACAAAGGTCGGGTCGTGCGTCGTCTTCGACGCGAACGGGACAGTGCCACCTCCGAACTCCAAGGGGAACGCGAGCAACTTCGGGTCAGCCTGGGGAAGCTCGCGGAAACCGAAGAGGACTTGTCCATCGCCCAAATCGACGCCGAAATTGCCAGGGCCGAGGCGGAGTTGGCGAAGGAGGAGCTGGCCCACGTTGAGGACGAGGCACGGTCGGCGAGGGAGTCGGCTGATCGTGCGGTTGAGGACTTCCGGGCCTCCGACCGGTTCAAGGAGGAGATGCTCGAATCGGGCTTCGCCTCCTACCGGGTCGGGTTCGAAGATGGTCGGGATGCCGTCCATGCCTTGTACCCGGAGGTGGACGTCAGCCGAGTCGCGCCGCTACTCGCCGAAGAGGACGGAACCGAAGAGGAGGCCGACCATCAGTCGGGAGACATCATCCCAACGGAGGAAGCCGTCCCGGAGCAGGAGCCGACCGGAGGTCCCTTGCCGACTGAAGGACATCCTTCCGCCGCCGACCCAGCGCCGCTTATGGTCGAGACGCCGATTCTTCCCGATCCTCCGTCGGTCGAAGAGATTATCCAGGACGAATGATCGGTCCAGCCGACTGTCTTCCTTTTGTTTCTTTTTGAGAACACATGTAATCGGCTTCGGCCCGACTTTGTAATTTCTTTTAATCAATGAATGAAATTGTATTCTCTTTTGCTTCTTGTTTGTAATGTTTCTTATCGCTGTAATGTCGAACCCTAGTCGCCAACTTAGAGAAGTCGCCAACTCGGGTAAGTCGGTAGGACTCAACCGGCTTGCACAGCTCCGAAGTAGCTTGTGTCCCGACTTTAGGTCGGTTTTCAATAATTGTAGTCGCTATTCGGGCGCATCTGTTAAGTCGGGATCCGATCGAACCTGGTAAGGTTCGGTAGTCGGACTTCCGTAGATGCGTTCACTCGAACATCGACCGGCGCAGTGTCGGGGGAGCGATAGTAAGTCGGATCCCCAAGCACTTGCGTCGGGTTCTCATGTCCTTCGACAGACGGTGGCGGACCGAGTGTCGTTCAGCCGGCCGCAGGTCGTGTCATGTGATAGACGGTGGTAAGCCGAATATCCCTCGACCGGCCGTAGTCCGGTCGGAATGTCGCGGCAACAGCCGCGTGGGCTTTTAGCCTTTCTTCGGTCGGGGCCCGATCGATCAGTCGGCCGATGGATTCTGCCCGAAAATTCGACCGTAGAAGGAGTACAAACTCCCGTCATCGTAGATGCATCGGTCCGAGTAAGGGGCCGATGTGTCGTCGGTTCCAGGTCCGCGTCGATGCGTCGGGGCTGAGCGCCGATCAGTAGTCGAAGAGTTAGAACTCCGATTTTTCAAACTGAACTTGTATTCCGATGATTGAATTACAGAATTCACTGGTAATACAGCTTCAAGTTGTCGGCGTTCCAAGTCCGGGGAATGGTTTTTCCCTCAAGGGTTTCCAGCCGATAGGCTCTCGGCCCGAAGGTGTCAGCAACCTTGTAGGGTCCTTCCCAGTTGGGAGCCATCTTCCCTTGGTCCAAGGGCTTCGACACCTCCGCCTTCCTCAAGACTAGGTCGCCAGGTTTAAAGAGCTTTGGTCTGACCTTGGCGTTGTAGTACCGGACGACCCTCTGTCGGTATGAGGCCATTCGGATTTGAGCCTCATCTCGCAGTTCGGGAGGAGGTCTAGGTCGGCCCTCCGGCTTTCGGAGTTGTCCGGCTCGCGGTACTGCTCGACCCTTGAAGATGGCAGGCCAATCTCGAACGGGATCATAGCTTCTGTCCCGTAGGCCAAACTGAACGGCGACTCCCCGGTCGGGATACGGGGGGTCGTTCGGTAAGCCCATAGGACGGAGCCCAGCTCGTCGACCCAGAGACCTTTGGCTTCGTTCAGTCGGGTCTTGAGTCCATGGAGCAAGGTTCGGTTCGTCACCTCGACCTCGCCATTGGACTGTGGGTGCCCGACTGAAGTTAGTCGATGATGGATGTGGAACCTGGCGCAAAAGTCCTTGAAGTCTTGGTTGTCGAATTGCCGCCCGTTGTCGGTGATGATGGTGTGCGGCAATCCGAACCTGAAGATGATGGACTTTTGGACGAAGTCCTCCATCTTCCGCTCGGTGATCTGCGCCAAGGGCTCAGCCTCGACCCACTTCGTGAAGTAGTCGATGGCGACAACGATGAACTTCCTTTGGCCCGACGCCGGTGGGAAGGGGCCGAGAATATCGACTCCCCACTGAGCGAAGGGCCACGGAGCGACAAGGGGAGCGATTTGGCTGGCCGGTTGGCGCTGAATATTGGCATACTTCTGGCATGGCTCGCACCTTCGGACCAACTCTGCCGCATCCTTTCGCATGGTCGGCCAGTAGTAGCCCCGTCGCAAGACCTTGAAGGCTAAGGACTTGCCCCCCAAGTGATTCTCACAAATTCCTTCGTGAACCTCTCGGAGAGCGTAGTCGGCGTCGGTCGGTCCCAAACACCTGAGCAGAGGGAGGGAGAACGACCTCTTGAGAGTCGGCCGTCCATGATCACATATTGTGACGCCGACCATCGGAGTCGCTTGGCCTCCGCGGGATCTTTGGGACTGGTCCCGTCGGACAAGTACCGGACGATCGGGTCCATCCAACTTGGTTCGGACGTTAGCTGCTGCACTTCTTCGACCCGATCAATGCTCGGCTGTTGGAGGTTTTCGCCAAACGTCCGACCTAAAGAATCATAGGCCGACGTTGCCAATCTGGAGAGAGCATCGGCACGAGCGTTCTCCGTCCTGGGGATGTGGGAGATCTCGAAATACCCGAGGCGGGCCACGAGATCCTTTACCTTCTGAAGATACTGGATCATGGTCGGATCTCGCGCCTCGAAGTCGCCCTTGACCTGCCCCACGATCAGCTGAGAGTCGGAGAATGCCCGGAGGCTGTCGACGCCCAATTCCTTCGCCATCCTCAAGCCCGCGAGGAGTGCCTCGTATTCGGCTTGATTGTTGGAGGCCTTGAAGTCGAACCGGAGGGCGTATTCGGTGACTACCCCGTCCGAGTTCGTGAGCAGGAGCCCGGCCCCGCTTCCCTGAGCGTTGGAGGCTCCGTCGATGTGAAGTACCCAGGTGGAGATCGGGTCCCGCTCAGAGACCGAATCTCGTCCCGGGCCTTCCGCTCCCGACCTTTTGTCGGTCGTCGGGCATTCGGCGATGAAGTCGGCCAAGACCTGAGCCTTCAAGGCAGGCCTCGGTCGGTACTGAATGTCGAACTCGCTGAGCTTCATTGCCCACTTAGCGAGTCGTCCGGATGTGTCGGGTCGGCGCAGTACGGCCCTCAGGGGCTGGTTGGTGAGTACCACGATGGCGTGGGCCTGGAAGTATGGGCGGAGCCGTTGCGCGGAGACGGTCAGGGCGAAGACCATCTTTTCCGTCTCCGAGTATCTGGCTTCGGCGCCGTGGAGCACTTTGCTGATGTAGTAGATGGGCTGATGGGTTCGGCATTCGTTTTCCCGAACGAGCACCGAACTGATCGCCTCAGAAGATGTAGCCAAGTAGAGATACAAGGTCTCCCCGATCTGCGGCTTTACGAGCAGCGGCGGGGAAGCCAAGTACCTCTTCAGGTCTTCAAAGGCCTGTTCGCACTCATCCGACCAAGAAAAACCGTTCGCCTGGCGCAGGGTCTTGAAGAACGGGAGGCACCTTTCAGCTGATCGGGAAATGAATCGGCTAAGAGCGACGATTCTCCCGTTCAGCTGCTGGACCTCCTTCTTGGTGTTCGGATGACGCATGTCGAGGATCGCCTTTATCTTCTCAGGGTTGGCCTCGATCCCTCTCTGAGAAACGAGGAATCCGAGGAACTTCCCCGAGGTCACCCCGAAGGCACATTTGGTCGGGTTGAGCTTCATTCGGTGTCGTCGAAGGGTGCGGAAGGTCTCGTCGAGATCCTGAACATGGTCCGGGATCTGCGTGCTCTTCACCAGCATGTCGTCCACATACACTTCCATGTTGCGGCCGATCTGGTCTTTGAAGACCTTATTGACGAGTCGCTGGTAGGTGGCACCGGCGTTCTTCAATCCGAAGGGCATCACCCTGTAGCAGTAGAGGCCCTTGGGGGTCACGAACGCGGTGTGCTCCTCGTCTTCAGGCGCCATCCGGATCTGATTGTACCCGGCGAAGGCGTCCATGAAGCTGAGCAGTCGAAATCCGGACGTCGCATCCACCAGCTGGTCGATCTTTGGGAGTGGAAAGCTATCCTTCGGGCATGCTCGGTTGAGGTCGGTGTAGTCGATACAGATCCTCCACTTCCCGTTGGCTTTCTTGACCATGACGACATTGGCGAGCCAATCGGGATACGTGGATTCGCGAATGAAGCCCGCTTCGAGCAGCTTGTCCACTTCCTCGTCGATGGCCTTCTGCCTTTCTGGGGCGAAGGACCTTTTCTTCTGCCTCACCGGTTTCATCGTCGGATCGATGTTGAGTCGGTGAGTCATTGTTTCCGGAGGGATGCCCGACATATCAGCTGCCGACCATGCGAATATGTCGGCGTTGGCCGTCAGGAGCTCCGCCAGTCGGTGGCGTTCGGCGTCGGGCAATTGAGACCCGACCCAAACTTTTCTGTCGGGATTTTCTCCTATCGGGATCGCCTCGAGCTGCTCGGCCGGCGAACCCCGCTCTTCCTCCTCCCGTTGATCCAGTTTGTCGATTGTCAGGGGATCCTTTGTCTCGTTGCTTTGGGCGGAGATTTGAAAGCATCGTCGGGCGAGCTGTTGATCTCCGCGCATCTCCCCGACTCCGTTTCTGGTCGGGAATCGAACAAGGAGATGGTACGTCGAGACGATCGCCCTGAGAGCGTTCAGTCCGGGTCGCCCGAGTATGGCATTGTAGGCCGAAGGGACTTGGACGACCGCGAAGATGAGGGAGACCGTGCTTTGCCGTGGTTCGGTACCGACCGTCACGGGCAGGGTGATTTCTCCTTCTGTCGTGACGGTGTCTCCGGCAAAGCCGATCAAGGGCGTGGAGACCCCACTAAGTCGATCCGTCGGCAGTCGCATTCGGGAGAAGGTCGAGTAAAACAAAACATTTGTCGAACTTCCATTATCAACAAAAATTCGTTTTACATCGTAATTGGCTATTGTCGCCGACACAACAACAGCATCGTCGTGGGGAGTCTGGATGCCCCGAACGTCGTCTTCCGCGAAGGTGATTACGTCGTTCGGTCGTGGCTTTTTGGTCGGCTCCCCCCTGTAGACGTCCCCGATCCCAGCCGCTTGGAAATCATGTTGATGACTCCGGCCGTCGGCTGGTTAGTCGGTGCCTCTTCAGTCGGCTGGGGCATCGATCGGCAGTCGGTCGGGTCGGCGGACCCTTTCGAAACTTGCCGAGATACCCTCGGCGGATGAGATTTTCGATCTCGTCCTTCAACTGGATGCATCGCTCGGTGTCGTGGCCGTGGCTCCGATGGAACCGGCAGTACTTCCGATGGTCGAGGCCCTTTGCCTTCAGAGGCGGAGGCCGTCGCAGGTATTCCTTCCCCTCGATCTCCATCAAGATCTGCGCACGGGGAGCGGAGAGAGGAGTGTAGGAGTCATACCTGGGACGCACCGACCTTGGAGTCTGTCGGCGGGGTGATTTTTGGATCTGTCGGGGTGGAGAAAGCCGACTACCGGCCGGGGGCCGGCTTGGTTCGGCGGGCTCCCGACCTTTTCTTCGTTTCTCCTTCGGACCCCTGGGCTCGACCAAGCGTCGGTCGGACGCTCCTTCGTCCGCGCGCATATACTTGTATGCGCGCTCCAATAGCTCGGCGTATGTTCGGGGGAGGGTCTTGTCCAGAGAATAGGTAAATCGGGACGACCTCAGGCCCCTCTTCATGGCTGAAACCGCCATGTCTTCGTTGAGGTCCCGGACCTCGAGCGTGGCAGCGTTGAATCGCGCCACGAAGTGTCGGAGCGTCTCGTTTTCCCCCTGCTTGAGGGAGAAAAGGCTATCCGACGTTCGCGGCGGCTTTCGGCTGGTGCTGAAATGGGCCACGAACGAGTGCTCGAGCTGCGCGAAGGAATGGATACTGCCCGATCGAAGACCGGAGTACCAAGCCCTGGCAGCTTGCGAAGTGTGGCGGGGAAACCGATGCAAAAAGAGCGTCGGTTGCCCCTTGAATTGTCATGAGAGCTTTATAGCTCTCGAGGTGGTCGACTGGGTCGGTGGAGCCGTCGTAGGGCTCCACGTGCGGCATCTTGAACCGACTGGGAATCGGCTCGTCGAGGACCAGTCGGGAGAGAGGTTGGGCGGTCTGGAAGTCGACGTCATTCGAAGACTTCTGGCCGTCCATCTGCAATTGGCGAGTCGGCGGTCGATCTCCTCGAACCGTCGCTCGTAGTCGTCCGCTCGTCGATGCTGGGAGACCCCAGGTGTGGAGCCTCCGGAAGACTCTGAAGGAGAGGCCGACGGTGTGCGCGGCCGCTTTTCCTTCCTCGCCCGTTCCAACGGGGAAGGAGAGGGCCGCTGGGACCGTCGGTTCGTCGCCGCCGAGGTCGACCCTCCTCCTCCCCGTGGGAGCGCTGTTGGAAGTGCTCGCCTGGAGGCGGCAGGGGGTCGGCGCGACCGTCGGCGGCTACTCCTGGAAGGCATAGGTCGGGCCGCCGGTTGTTGCTGGAGGCTTTTGACTGCGTCGGTCAGCACGGTATCTGCCGCACGATGGCCGCAATCTGGGCCTCCGTGGTTACTGCGGGGTGCGGAGAGCTAGGCTCCGCCGCCAGTGGGGGCGGGGAGGCTTCTTCCCGGCGGGAAGAACGCCTTGCCGACCCAGTGATTCTCGATCGTTGAGCTCTTGTCTTTGTCATTGCTGTCCCCTACCTGGCGCGCCAATCTGTTGCGGCCAATCGCCTCGTCGCCCGATCGCCGGGAAGCGTGCACCTGCAAAAGGAAGTCCGCACTGACCGGAGGCGGCTCCGGTGGGGACCCTCCGACGGTCAAGTCAGAGAGGTGACTGGGCAACAGTGAAATGCAGACAGAGAGCTCTGAGAGGGAGAGAGAGAGAGAGAGAGAGGGGCGAGCCTGCGTATGTGGGAGAGAGGGCGGATCGATCCCTTGCACTGTTGCCTTCCCCGGTATATATAGTGGAGCACGGTATGGCGCCATCATTAATGGCGCGGACAAGTGAGGAACTGTCAACTCACTGTAGGCTGTCACGTCGCCGTGTAGCCGTCTAATCACCAGGGTTGACCCGGTCTCGGCGGGACAACGCCCCTAGGTGACCGTGCCGCATGTCCGTGTCAGAGCTGACAACGTCTGGCGGCCGTACGGCGGTTGGTGGAGTCGGCCGACCCAGGGTCGGTGGCCAGCAGAGTGGCGTCGGACTCCTCCGTCGGTCGGCGAGCTTCATGTGGGTCGGCTAACGGACCTCTGGGTTTAGTCGGTCGGGAATGGACCGTGGAATGGCCGCAGTTAGCCGCTGATGGCGTCCGTCGGCCTGTCGCCCGACTTATGATCGGCCAGGCAGAGTCGTCCGTCGGGTCGTCGGTTAGTCGGCCGGGCTGCCAGGTCGGGCCCTCCGACAGCGGTCGGTCGGGCTGCCAGACGGTCGGGCCCTCCGACAGACGGTCGGTCGGTCGGTGGGTATCCCCAACAGTATTGCTCCTTAATATGAAAAGGTTAATCGAATCCTTAAAAGGAATATCATCTCATGTTTCAAGCTTTTAAAATCTTTCCATGATCGAGCAAGTTTATCAATAGTAAAGGATATAATTTTGGTTTCATTCATATACATGTTGTGTAGTTTATAACTATTAAAAATACATATCATCTCATGCAGGTGTTCTATAACAGATTTATCAACAGCCAAAGTATTAAATTTCCTAATAAGGAACTTACTCGTTGCATCCTTTGATATATTTTCCGTCAAACTTTAGCACAATTCTTTTGCGGCAGCCGCATTTTGCTAGGCTCAAACAACTCATCTAACGTTCCATTTCAGAATATATCCTCTGCATGTGGAGTCACATTATCCCACTTCTCTTCATTATTCAAAATAGATTTGTAATTTGTTTACTGGGTATGGAAGAATTAAAAACGCAGAGTATAAGATTTTTTTTTTTTTTTTGCCTTTCACATTTTCTCCAGAATTTTTGCCATTCACATTTTCTCCAAAATTTCTGCCGGTAACAACCCACATTGTATCTCGATCATTTCTAGAGCATTAGTCCTCTCTTCGAGCTGGTTTTCCTTATCTATGCTAGGTGAAAGAGGAGTCCAAAGTGTTTGCATCTTGTAGTTGGCATTTTGCAAAATGCTTCTGTTGTTACCATTCCTCCAAAGCCAAAAGCATCGTTGTTCCACCAGTTTAAACAGCGAGGACGTAAGATAGCGACTTCTTCCGTCTTCTAAACTCTTGGTAGATCAAGGTTATATCGTCCTATGTTTACCCTATCCCCTGGCATAACCAAACAAGCACGAGTTGGTCATTGAGGGTGAACCATGATGGTACTCACCGGTTTGGCCTCCCTGTGGCTGTAGGCGTAGCCTGCAAAAACGGTAGGTCAATGGGAGGGAGGTAGCAAGCAGGGCTCCAGTGGTTGCATGGGACTTTGTATGTGTTATGATAATTTTGTAGGTCTTCTTCGCTATAACTCCAAAAAGCAAAGTTCCCCATGTATCATATATGATACACGTTTGAATCAAAAATCGTGACATTTTCAAATGCTAATTCTTTTTTTCTCTTCTCCCCTGGTTTGACAGCATCCAGTCTTCCATTTCATGTCTCGTCTGGTTTGATACCTGTATGCTTTCACGACTCTCCACAGCCTGATGAGACACAGAGTGTATGCTTTCAGGTCCCCCTGCTGTGTGTCTCCAAATTTAGTACTTACTGAAGCTTTATTCAACATCTAATCACTTGTACGCTAGCAGGGTAGCAGTAGCATAACATGTCACAGCCCCCCTTCCATGGACGATTATGGTCAACCTGGTTTGGTTAACCATGCATCTATCCTAAAGTGCAAGCAACGAACCAGCACGAGAAATTGAGAACGCAAGGTACAAAATGAAAAACGATGATTTCCTTTCCTTTGCTCGAAGAGAACCAGAAAAACAATGGACTCATTACTCCACCTCAAGCAGAAAACCAACAATGGATAACAACAGAATGCAGCATAAGAAATCCAAGTTGCAGGCACCAACAGAATATGTGCAAAATACAAACCTGCGAAGCAAATGCTGAAAGAAAATGTAGGACACACGAATCTGTGAAGCAGAACCCAAATAGATGAGAGAAGCATTTTTGTCACCTTCGGCTCCCAATTTATGGTTTCCTTCCACCTTGATATATGGTTTCCTGAATTATTACTTCATAAAATGATGACAATTCTTCCAGCAAAGAAGATGTCTCTAAATTGTCTGCTGCACAGGATGAGATTCAACATAGTTGAACAGCAGGAAAAAACACCATGGATTTTTAGTGTTGTCATAGAAAGCCCATCGGAAGCATAACAAAGGAAAAAAAATCCCCTCCAACAGGTGCACAAGGAAATAAAGGCCAGGTAACTTAACAATCAAAAGGCCAAAATGTTATGCTTTTAATTCAATTAACATAGATGTCAACAGAATGCATTCCATTTGTTGGATATGTCAAAAAGCTTGTGTGATTTTGCGTCAACATAGCCAATAATACTTTATTAAAGTGGAATTATTGAAGAACAATACTGTCACGGAACCAGCCGCTGTGGATCACGAGGGAACAGTGATGTTTTGCGTATGTTGTTGAGCGCACAGAAAAGCATAACAACTCGCTCCAGGCCCACACCAAACCCACCATGCGGAGGTGCACCATACCTGCAATAAAGTGAAGCAGATCACCATAAAGCAAAATTCATGATTCACATATGAACCAAGCATCCATTTTAAAATCAAGCATGGCATAAAAATGATCATTTACGACACCATTCCTCTCGATACAGTGCAAGGACCAAGGAGGAGCTGTGCTAATCAACACTGACAACTTCAGAAATAAGCAACTTTAAGGCACTAACACTTCATTCCCGTAAAATTGCTTTTCTTTCTTCTTTTTTTTTTTCTCCCCTGTTTTTCCTGATTTTTACAATGAATAAGCTAGTTAAATAAATTATCAAAAGTGCTACAGTCATACATGACCAGGTGGACCACAGATGAAAAACCCACAGAAGAATAGATTACAAGATGCACATTGGCTATGACCTTCAAGTTGCAAATTGGGAGAAATTGGCATCCTGGGTATTAATACAGGTCTTCTGCTGACAACTAAGAAAGATCCTACACGCATGCAACTGGAACAAACAGACCCTATTAGTCCGTTGGGATGCAGCTATCAATATGGCAACCAAACGATGCATGAGACGAGAAAGATAAAGCATGAGAGAGCCAGCCTGTTTTTAGGTTTTCTATGGTGAAGGTGAGAAATTATAACACCTAATTGGAAGCCAATCATTAAAATTTCTAAATCTGACAACATTTTACCATTTCTAACCAATTTTAGTACAAGTTTACATGGGTTAACAATTATGAAGCTTCAGCTACCAAACCATTCCTCTGACACGAGCACCACAGACAACACAGGGTTTCAGCTTTTCATATTGATGCATGCATATTCACAAAAAAAACTGTCACTTTTACTGGAAAAACACGAAAAGAAAAGAAAATGCACAAAAATGTGGAAGAAAAATAAATAAAAAATGTGACTTCATACCGGAAAGAGTCAATATACGTTGATATAGTCTTGACATCAATTCCACATGCCTCTGCACGTTTAGTCAATAACTCAGGTAAGTGTATTCTTTGAGCCCCTGAAATTATCTCCTCGCCTGGAAGAAATGTCAAAACCGATTAGAGCACAGTAGAAATTGTATATTTCCAGCATATTTTACAATGTTATTGGAATCAACTTTCTACACATACCCAAGTTCTAAACTATCCTATGTGACTCAAAATCATGACAACTAAAGTAACAGGACTCAGACATGGATGGGCATCTAATACTTGGCACAGCATCTCTTGAATAAATTATATTTTTTCAAATATAAGTGGTAATGTCATTTTCTTTTAGCAAATTCTCAGATTCTATAATCATCATATATAGTCCAGATATGATGGTAGGAAACCGAAGAGCATGGTTCTTGTATATTCCAGAAAAAGTATGATACTAATGGATGTACAACATTTATGTGTTATTATTTATTCAGATATTATTTGTTCTGATTGTACATGGCCTAATCTGAAAACAGAGAGCTTTAGGAAGCCATGTAAACATGGTATTTTTGACTTGACTTAAAATATTAACCAATTAATGGCGTTCAGTCCTGCCAAGGGCATTTGCTACATTTGAATATGTTGTTCTCCAACATATACAAGCCACTAATCAGCAAAGTTTAAGGGATGCAAAAAGCTACTAACTTACAAAATTTATCGGAACTAAGCACCTGATAAAACCTCAGAATCAGAAACTATATATAGATTAGAGAAGCCTTGTCTGAGGAGAAGATTGACTCATTCTCAGCTCTAACTCCTGAATGTGACCATCCTTTGCCAAAAGAATTACGATTAAAGGATAAACATAGGAATTATCATTAAAACTGTTCTTAGATACCAATTTAAATGCATTATAAATTTGCCTGCTCCATAGTTGACGATGAATAGACTAGACTAAGGTCAAAAAAACATAAAAGGAAAAAATGAAAATTATGTCAAGATTCCTAAGGAGAATTTTGAAATATAGAATTGGCACTGACAAGGTATGGCATTTCAACATCATCACAGCAAAAATAAGAAATAACATGCTGCTGATGTGCAGGCAAATGGCTAGAACACGCTTGGCTAACGTTGCATATGTACGGCAATACACCTGCATTGGATATACACCAATAAGGACTGATAAAAAAGCCGGTGAAGATACAGTAGAACCTTCATTTTAGCTTTCTATGAGTAGGCTACTCTTAATTGCTTTCTAGTGGATGGTAGGCATGCTCTGATCGTTCAAACGTGATTCTTGACCAACCTAAACCAATTTTTTTCATGAAAAATATACTAAGACATGTCTTTCTTGCTTCTCATATGTAGGTCTTAAAAATATGTACGAAGAAGCCCAAAAAAAATTATAGCAGTTTGGAAGGAACAAATTAAGACACTAAAATCATTAGATTACAATATTAAACACAAGTAGATCTGGTCATACATATGTACAATCTGACTAAATAAAGAACCCATGTAAGCCTGCAATATATCATACACTTATAATTAGCTTTGCACAGGTCGCGCTGTACCCTATGACTAGTCGAATACATGCTCTTCATACCATCCAACAACCGTGTGTCAGACTACATATTTAATGGCAAAGAACACTACAGACAACATAAAATCCATGTGCAATTTAATTAACACTTTTGACTCACGTTATCGAATCAGAGCATGGAAGAGTTGCATGATTTTCTATATAATGTCCAAAAATTGAATTACAACAATACTTGTAATCACATGCCTGGTTGACCTCATTTTAGGCAGGAAAAAAGGCATGCATGTCACATAAAAGAAGACTTTGTAATTTGAAGAAATTCATCATATGTATATGGTACCACTAGAACTTAAAATGTTATCAGAGTATACAATTTTCATTAGCTTGTCACCATAAAAAATCACTGAGACTATAAACTACCATCAATAATTTTCAGTAATCAACAAAAAGAATTTACTTCTCACCTCGAATGAAGACATCAAATGAATTACTATATGCTGGATCATCATAACAGGGCATGGTGTAGAATGGTCTCACGGCCAAAGGATACCGATAAAGAATATAAAAATCAGTGTCATATCTGTGTTGGCATGTAAGAAGATCATGAGCTTAGTCAACAGCTCTTGTAAGAAAGGAGAATGAAAAAGTTAATAGCAATATTATAAACTCACTTCTCACGAACAAGCTGACCCAATTTTTTCTCTGCCTCCGTACTTAAGTCCCCAAAAGGATTGACTTCTATTCCAGCTTCCTGTTAAAATCAGTCAAACTGATCTTGTCATTGAAAGAAAAGCCACATCACTCCAACCACAATTTTATTTGGATATACTGCTAGTTGACTAAGAACTTAAAAATAGCTTTACAGGTCCATTGTTTTTGCAGCATAACTTCTTACAAATTCATAGCTATACAGCCAGTCAGCCTTATTCAACTCACTCGATGCAATTTCGATCATAAGAAAATTCAATAAATCCATCCCCTAAATCATCCACTTCTTGTTTTTGCGTCTCTTTGCTGAGCTAATAAATTTAATGTTCCAGGATATGATAATATGTGAAGTTAAAACTGTTACAAAAAGTTATATGCATCAAGTTTCAAAATAATATCATTACTCAAAAAAAAAAAGGAAAAAAAAATCTTGCATATTGTCACAATTAAGTTCGGTAGTTGCATGCCCATGAACTTAGACTGGAAATTTGTATTCAATCCATTTGATTCAAGATAATGGGTAATTCACTGTAAATTAGTAATCCTCGTATATTTAGCAACCATCTTCTATATTCAGCCAACAACTGCTGCCAATACCCAAGGATAATTACTCAACAAAACTTATGTCCTACTTCAATCTCATATCCAATTCTTGTATCCAAGAATAAAACATCAGCCCCATAATTCCTTTTCTAGTATGTAAGATTCTAGGGAGGTATATGACAAGAGTAAATGAAAAACACAAAAATGACAATTGGCAGAGGAGAAACTCAAAATTGCACACAAAATGATATCAATAATGAAATCTAAGGCCAGGCAGAGGGCAAGCACCTTAAGCATTTTAACACCCTCCAGAAAAGTGAGTCGCAAGGTCTTCCGCAAGTACTGCAATGCATACAGACTAAGCACAATCAAAAACAGAGATAGGCAGGCACAAGTCAGGAAATAAAAGAGTTTTGTGTGACATTCATCGACAGGGATAGAGATATCCAGTGGTTAAGATTCAATTATTTAGCAATTTTTCTTTTTAAAGGATATAAAAATAATTCCTTCACCTTTAAAGGCTCAAAGGGATATTGTCTGTTGATTGCATCCAATTCTTTCTGGAGTTTTCATGCAAATAGTCAAACATTGCAACAAACAAACAGTCCACGATATCACAAACCTGCATAAACAATCACAAGCTTTGATGGTTAAGCTGATAAATGAACTGAACTCAGAGATGCACATCAATTTATTCTACCTCAAAATAATGTTCCTTGATCTCCATTTCAACATCAAGGCCTACAAATTCACACAAATGCCTATGTGTATAGGAGTCTTCTGCTCTGAATACAGAACCAACTTCGAATACACGTCCAAAACCACCACATATTGCCATTTGCTTATGAACCTGAGGTGATTGTGCCAAGCAAGCAGGTTGACCCTTGTAGTCAGTTTAAATACAGCTGCACCACCTTCGCTTGATCCAGATACCAGCTTGGGAGTATGGATCCCGACAAATCCCTCGGACAGCAGAGATCGTCTAAATATCTGCACCAGTGCACGGTTAATTCCCAATCCAAACTCCATTTTTATGATTATAACGACATTATTTCTTTATATTTTGAAAAAATATGATAAATAGAACAAAAAATTCCAACAATGCAAGGAAGAGATGCTCATCTAGAAAGGAAATTCAAGGCAGTTCCTGTTGTTTGTCAGTTTGATCGACCAGATGATGAGAAAGCATGCATTGTGGTTGAATCCTTTTTCGCTATCTTGAAGAAAGTAAGTTGGGATCTGCCTCCTCTCTCTCTCTCTCACACACACACACACATGCGCGCGCGCGCACGCACACACAAGAAAAAGAAGAACTCAGTTTAGGCACCAAATATATTTCTGCATAACCTAACAACCAATTGTGCCTTTAAATAGGACTCACAAAATCTAAGTATCTCTATTTACAAGGACGTTTGTTTTCATAAGACTGCAGATACATGCAAAGTTTGATGTCAGTTAAAAAGATTGTGCACTTACATCTTCAACATGACATTGAATACGGAAAGTTGCTTGGTTTTGCAGGTGTGCGTATGTCGAGAACTCTATAATTCAAGCGTGTGTCCTGGCCAACACGAACAAGCTGCTCTCCAGTCTGTGTCACTCCAATTGTTGCATTAGAAACTTGATCGTTAAGCAAAGTTTACAATGAAAAGATGAGTGACTAGAATATAAATCTGTTTTCCCAAATTGTAGAACTCATAACTGTTATGTGGAAAACACAGCTTCCATCAAATCAATTTGTCATCGTGTGTTACTTCAACATGCAAGCAAAAAATGCCACCAGATCTGTTGCTTAAATTTTTTTAGTTATAAAAACTTACCTGTTCAGCTTTTTTGAATTCCATCTCACTTCGTGCTGCATCCTCAATGTTGATAGGCAAATTCGGCACAGCTCTATTGACACAGAAAAGCTTCGTTACTTGAACTTCCACTACAAAAAGACCGTCAGCAGCTGAGATTGCTGTTACTCAGAAAAGATAAACCAAACTGGAGTTTCCATAGCAAAAGACCACTAATATCTGTGGAGAAATACATATACAATTTATCAAGGTAGTGTAACACCACTTGTAGGAAGCTAATAGAAAAGACTTTTCTTTTTTTTTATTTTTTATTTTTGAGGAGGAAAAAAGGAGAGGGAGAAGGGGTGAAAGAGGATAGAGATAAAAGATCAAGTTCATTGCGTTCAGCAACTGGCAGGTACCAACATATTCCCACTTTCCTACTAAACAATGGGATGCTTTTCCATCAATGCATAAAACTGATAAGCATGAAGCCTCAAAATTAACAACAATTTCGAATATTACCTACAAGAGCCAAATAAAGAAAGAAGTAACTGGTTTCATTTTTTCTTCACTTGAATAAGAGATCGACAGCTTATTGTTTCATCTAAGGGGCCAAACAGGGATAAAGGCTTGGATTTAGAGTTATTTTTTTGTATATCACATGTACTAGACCCCATCAAAGAATAAAATGGAGGGCCAGAGGGCGAAGGATAATGGCAGTGGCAGTGGAACTATAAAAATTATTTTAAAACTCAGCATTCAGGAAACTCAACCAATCACAAAACCTGGCCTCAAGCAAACTGTCAACAAATATTAAGAATGAGTAGAGACCTCAGCAAGGTCCCCATGATTTTCCTCATCTCCCGATAAAAAGCCTTGAGCTAAGATCTAGTTCTGATTTTCTGTTTCTGGTTAACTGAGAATTAAGCTGCCAAATTGGTTAACTGGATCATTCCGAACTTACAATTGGAGCGCCTAACATC